>NC_134483.1:17585408-17867908 GCF_040206685.1 Ascaphus truei
TGCAGTCAGACCGGCCTCCGCTCTCCTATCTGCCTGAATTCTGTGCTCTCTGCTGCCCCCCTGCTCTGATGGCCAAATCCGGAACAGCCACAAAAAAACAGGACATTTAAAAAAATGCAGGGCAGCCGAGACAGCCATTAAAAAACCGGGACTGTCCCGGCTAAAACGGGACACCTGGTCACCCTAACAATGGGACCAGACCCGCTGCGAGGGGGGTGGAGGGGGGCGCTGCGCCGACAGTGACTCCTGCTCCAAAGAGAATTGAGATCAGGAGTTGCGACGGAGCACTAAGCCACGCCCCCTGGCGGTTCAGCCAATGAGGGCGGACCTGCCGGGTGACGTCACGGCACGCCCCGTCCCTCCCCCGTCATGCCTTGTCTTTTGGCTTGCAGCTCCCTGCAGACCAGGGGAATCTGCTGCACTTGCCGCCAGCCTCGCTGACGCGCGTGCAGCGCAGGTACTGGGGCCGCAGCCTAACACGGTGAGTTTATCATATAAATGTATTTTTTAAGTTGATCTGCACCATGGCTCTGTCTTTTTGTTTCTGAGATCCAAGGGACTACATGCATCACACCACCCAGAGACAGTATTGCCACTGTTGTGATTTCTGCTTTAAAATCCTGCTCCTTTGTGAGTTGGAAATTTATAGGCCCCCTTAATTTGCACTTTTTATTATTGTTGTTTTCTACAATATCGCACAATGTGAATTTTCTTTATTACATGGCTTTCATCACCGCCCCCTTGTGGTTTGGAGAGTATTTGGGCGGCGTGGGTATATCAACTCCTATTTCACAAAGAAAACATGACGCTAAGCGTGACGTTAGAGGTGGAGCTTGGATGTTTGCGCTGCACGTATGTAAATTATATGTAATATTAAGCAACGAACACGCATCACTTTCGCTCTCCATAATTGTGACAGAATGATCTGTCAAGTCAAGTGGTTCTTGGCGTAAAAAAAACATGGAGGTAGACACAAACATTTCCTAGTGCAGGGGTGGCCAACGCCAGGCCTCAAGGGCCAGCAACAGGTCAGGTTTTCATGATACCCCTGCTTCAGCACATGGCTCAATCAGTCTTTGCTTCAGCACAGGTGGCTCAATCAGTGGCTCAGTCGAAGACCTGTGCTGAAGCAAAGACCTGAAAACCTGACCTGTTGGTGGCCCTTGAGGACTGGAGTTGCCCTCCCCTGTCCTAGTATATATATATATATATATATGTATGTATGTATGTATATATATATATATGAGTTGCTCTGCTAACGCTTTATGAGTCAGCAATGTTTCCAACTAACGAACAGTAGTGCAAATATAGAACACATTAGAACTTGTTCTCACACGTTCGCTTCAGTCATTTTCCAAATCACTGCATCCTGGTGCTCAGGGCCTGTATCCTCACTGCATCCTGGTGCTCAGGGCCTGTATCCTCACTGCATCCTGGTGCTCAGGGCCTGTATCCTCACTGCATCCTGGTGCTCAGGGCCGGTATCCTCACTGCATCCTGTTGCTCAGGGCCTGTATCCTCACTGCATCCTGGTGCTCAGGGCCTCTATCCTCACTGCATCCTGGTGCTCAGAGCCTGTATCCTCACTGCATCCTGGTGCTCAGGGCCTGTATCCTCACTGCATTCTGGTGCTAAGGCCTGTATCCTCATTGCATCCTGGTGCTCAGAGCCTGTATCCTCACTGCATCCTGGTGCTCAGAGCCTGTATCCTCACTGCATCCTGGGGCTCAGAGCCTGTATCCTCACTGCTCTGGTACAAAAACTAACTCAAATGCCCAAGATGCACCGGCACGCAGAAAAACACATGTACATAGAAAAAAAACGCATGATCCTCTTGGCTGTTCTAATCGAATTATCTGCTTTAAAGGAGCAAATTAAGTGCTTTTCTTTTTAACATTTATAGAAATTATTTCCCCCAGAATTGAAGCAGGGGGTCTCTGGAGCTGAAGCCCATTCATTTCAGCTCCGGGGACCCTGTGCTTCCGGAGACACCTCCGTAGTAAGTGCCGATAGCCGCTCTGCTTGGAAACTCCTCCACAATATGAACCCTGGTAGCCTAGCAGAGCAGTTACCAGCACCCCCTTGGAGATCTGTATCTCCAGAAATAGGGGGTCCCCAGAGCTGCAGTGAACAGGGTGCAGATCCAAAGACCCCCGGCTTCAAGAGGCAATCCAAGCAGCTTAAATTTTTTTTTTTTAATATATGCAGCCTTTGGTTACCTTTATTAAAAACTAATTACCTAAGCTGCCTATCGATTGGTTACCCTGTGACCGATCAACAAAATCCTGTTTCCCAGGGATCACTAAATGGCCGCCTTTCAGTTTCACATCAATCCTTCAGGCAGTGAAACAGCAGCTACAATGTATTCTTATATTACTAAGGTAACATGATCTATTGTTACAGTTTGCAGCTCACACTGGAAATATTGGCAACAAATGATCACAAACAGGAAAGTGTTGCAAAGATCTTGCACGGCTGGGGAGGTGGGCTAAAGCCTGCTATAGAGATCAAAGATGCTCAGTATGTTAAAACTCATTAAAAATGCCATAAAGAGTTGAATTCTAAAATAAAATAAAAAGTTGTAAGTATTATCTAATACTACAGAACCGATTTATTTAAATAAAAACACACACGTAGGATATCGCACGAATTGCTCCTTTCAATCCTGTGTAAAAAAAAAACACGTGTTTAAAAAAGTGCTTGCTTTGCCACTTTAATACAGTACCAGGTTTGGTGTCTGAAGAAAAAAAAAAAGTATTAGTCGCATAGTTGCGTTACAATAAAGAACAACGTTTCCAGGCCCCTGGGCCTTCCTCGGGCTTAGTTTGAGCATGATGCCTAATTGGTTAGAGCAGCTTGAACAAAAGAAAATCTTGTATTAAAATAGATGATTCGAAAAACAGCCAAAAGGATCATGTAAGTTTGCCTATGTAAATGTATTTTTCTGAGTGCTGGTGCATTTTTGAGATTTGCCATTAAAGAGCTGAGCAATTATTAATGGTAAAATAGAGAATCAAAAAGTATTATATGTATATATATATATATTAGGTTTTATTAGAACTTGTAAAATATTTATGTTGCCCCCTTTCCCCTGTGTCAGGGCGACTACGTGTGCTGCTAATACCTGCGTGGCAAACAGGAGGCCTGATCCTCCGCCACAGGGAGCCTGGGGTGTGTAATGAGTATACTAACAGCGCCTCCCCCTGGGAAGGATGCTCACACATTAAGATAGCCCCTCCCAAGACCATGCAGCCAGTAATGACACACAAGAGTATATGTAACAGTATTTACTGGACAGTACTGTACTACACTAAGAACATTGCAACAACACCATGCAGAATGTATGAGCACCAACCCAGAGAATAGTCCCACAGTACTTGGGTTCAGGGGTACCAGTGTCCCAGTATCCAGGTCAGAGAGGCCTATCCAACCCCCAAGTGTGAGACAGCGCTGCCCACGTGAATGGTTGCTGCACTTGTAGAGATACCTTTCCGGGCGCTCCAGCACTTAGGTACCGCTGGGTAATAACAGGCAGCCGATTCGTATGTTCCACAGAAGATCCTCCTCCAATTGGGGTGGTTTCCGGTTGGAGTGTCCAACCTTAGGATAGTCTCTGACTTGGTGCTTGGTCTGGTCCCAGATGCAGGCCGCACACACCGCGTGCATCTGTTACCGCTGTGCTAGCTAACACTGGTGTGCTAAGGGAAGCGTCCCTGCCTTGGGGCCAGCCCTACAACACACAAGCTAATGGGGAGGGGTCAAGCTGGGACCTAAGGGGATATTCTGGCCTAGTCCAGCAGAGCACTTCTCCCTGGACCATACCTATCCCCTTGCTGTCCTACTTCCTACTGCCTAGCACGGTCCAGCGTGCCAAATGTATCTAATCCTTCGCGCCGGGAGCCTAAGGCCCTATTAGCCATTTGTGCCCATGCGACCTTTAGCTCTTAAGGCTGCTGGGGGCTGTAGTCCCTTGTGGAGCCCTAGGAGTAATGGACGCCGCTACGTTAATGTACAGCGCATGCGCGGGTGTAGCAACATGGCCACCGCACTCGGTACATCCTCTGCGCATGTGCGGCACATAACAAAATGGCGGCGCCCTGGATAGAACGCCGGCTACTCGCTCACAGGCTCCCTGCACCGGAGGTCAGAGGAGGGGGAAGCAGGGGGACCAGAGGGGACCTTGTTACATCTATGTACATATTATTAAACATGATACACACCATAAAATTACTGCAATTTGCCAATTGTGAGAACTTGAGTTACACCATGATGTAAAGGGAAAACGGTAGGTGATCTTTTAATGCACTGTGCTCTTTCTATCCCCAAAAAAAGAGGGTGTGTGTGCCGAGCACGCATGTTACTTTCCTTTTCCCTGCTTATTTCTTTTCTCCACTTTCTCTTCTCCTATTCTTCTATTCTATTATAGCCTACTGTTTATATGTATTAATATTGTGATTAATTGTGGTCATTGGGAATTATTGATTATTCATAACTATATAAGTTTATATCACCTTATATGGGTGGCCTTTAACAGTGCCTCAACTAAATACTCCATTTTTTTACATTTATTTTTCATTCTATATATATTTTATATTCATCTTTATTCACTAATACATTATATCTCTAGCAGTTGTGTTTATATACCCTCACTTTCTTATTGTTAATTGCCCCTATTGTGCATATTAAACAAATTATTTAATTATTAATTCACCTTGGAGTGACTGTATATAAGGCCTGTATTTAGGTGTCCTAAACTACTCGCCTGATGAAGCACTGAATTGTGTGAAACGCGTTGCGGATTTCATTCAGTGCACACATAGGGATCCAGACTCTTGGCTGTATAGTTTCCAGCCCCCCCACAGAGGATTGAGCCAATTCCATCTGGTTCACTCGAAGTGGGATGAGCGCTGAAAGTACAGAGAAACGGCGATTGTGGTGGACTACTCAATACGGGTCCTGCGAGAAGCCGCAACCCGGAAGTGTCATCTGAGTTCTGCAGAGCTGGTTGGTCCCAGCGCGCGGGACTGATTTGTGAGTCTCCGCATTTACCCCCTGCGCCTACCATCCAACTGGACTGGAAGCCTGTGCACTGGCCTCTACTGGACTTATTTTATTTTATATGTAAGTTTTTACTTGTTATTATTTTATTTGTATATTAGATGTACCTTGACCCTTGGTGCGCTTCTGTGCCCTTTTTTTTGTCACTGAAATTGTAATTATACTCTCAAAAGTCTTCCATTTAATAAAAACCATCAAAATAAAATTTCAGTGGCAAAACACAAAGAATGTGCGTGCTTGGCACACACCCCGGTTTTTTTTTTTAATACCTTTCAAGCTCAAGTGCTGAGAGAATAAAGGGAGAGTCCTTAAAAAACAAAACAACAAAAATAAGAGTAATTGTTTTGTTGGAGGACAGTGCATTGAATATAGAGCTTCTTATGTGTGCACGAGATTTATATTTTTGCCTAATTTAGTAGCTTTATTTTCTTACATATTTTCATATTTCTTTCATTGCTTATACACTGTAATTGCTTCGGTTTAATATATAAATGGAGCTGCCGTATTAATCGCTTCTGCGCATGTGCGATCGGCTGTGAGATGAGCCAGCGGGGGGCGCGCATGCTCGTCCACGCGCCTTACGGCACTTCCGTTTCACATTTTCGTCTCCATGAAGGAGTTTTGTCCCATCAAAATTTCCTAGGTCACACTAAAGAAGTTTAATTTCAAAAAGTTTGCACAAAGTTAGATGGTTGAAAGTTTACATTTCTAACAAATGTTTGTCATATTGCTTTTACGTCGTGTAACCATACGTTTGAAAAAAATCGAGAACCAGGAACCAAGGCCTATCCTACGTCTGCAGCAAAAGAGAAGCATCGGGCAGCCAGGTCTTGTGTCGGCTGGTGGAACATCCCAAGGCTGCAGACCTCAGTTCTTCACGATACTGAAGGTCCGCTTGGGAATCCCATGAAGACCATTTCTTGTCTCACTTCCATAAAACAAAAAGCTCTTCCTCTTTTAAACCATGTTTACTTAGGGGCTTATTCTATATCATACGAAGTGGCAGATCGAGGTCTGTTTTCAGAGGATATATAATTAACCTCTTAAAGCAGCAAAACATTTGAAATCTTATATGGTTTTTTTTAAAAATAAATCAGTTCTGTAGTACTAAATAATAGTAACTTTTTAAAATATTTTTTTTATTCAACTCTTAATACCATTTTGAATGAGTTTTAAAGCATCCTTTAGCCTCCCTCCCAAGCAGGACAAGATCTTTGCCACACTTTTCAGTTTAGAATAATTTGTTGCCAATGTTCCCAGCTATTTGGGCTGCAAACTGTTACAATAGATAATGTTATGTCAGTAATATGAGGATACATTGTAGCTGCTGAGTTACACTGACTGAAGGATTGATTGAAACTGAAAGGCGGCCGTTACTTTACAGTATGTTAGGCTGCGACCTGTATTAAGAGCGTATGTGGCTTACGACATTGGCTATATAAAGTCTGGCTGTTCCTGTCCTGCTACCACTCCCAGAAGAAGACTGCAGTCGAAACGCGCGTCGGAGTGGGAGCCTGGCTGACCTCTCTCTTCTCCTATCTTAGGGACTGTGCCTCACATTCACCGCCATGATCTATACTCCACGGTGATGTATGGTGGATTCCATGTCATAGCTGGACTGACTTTTCTGAGCTATGTCCTCATACCTCTCAACAGGAATTGCTTTGTTTGGACACTTACCATCTACCATGAGCTATTATGATCGGCTTCTGCTATTTTCAGAATATTATTACTGTTTTTGCTGTGTGAGCAGTATATCCAAACCGTTCTTGTATGACTTGTGTTTTCCCATATTGACTTGCATTTTAGAGTTAGTTGTGTTACTCTGTACATCTCCCACCATACCTCTTAGATTGTAAGCTTTTCGGGGCAGGGATTTCCTTTCCTGTTGTCTGATTTTGCAGCACTAATTGTATCATTTTAATTCCCTGTACTGTATTCTTTGTGAAGCGCTGTGTACACTTTTGGCGCTATATAAATAAAGACATCCAATACAATACAATACTATCTTAGCTCACATGTACTTCGCCAATTGCCATTGCAGTTTGTTTGGATCCTCCCTCCATGTTATTCTGTCTCCCCTGCTTTTATGTGTTTTATTCAATAAATGTGTTATATTCTGTTGTACACCTGTGTGCTCCCTCAGGGAATCGTTTCCGTTCTCATATTCTCCCTATCCCTGGAGCATCGCTAGCAACTATTACACGATAGTATATATGCTATGGAGAAATACGGGGGATTACCCCCTAGGAGTACCGAGGCTAACAACCCAGGCTGTGATAAATACCAGTCCGTTGGTCATGGAGAGAGACACCACTTATTTTAGAGATAATAATATGAAAGCTATATAAAAGCTCATCCGGACTAAAACGGGGTGGTGGGCTAGGAGGTATACTCCGGTAGAAGTACAGAAAGGCACCTCCAGGGAGGTGCCTCAAGGTAAGTCACTGTGTCCGGTATCCGTCAGCCTCACCTCCACCCTGTGTCCAACGATGTGGCAATACAGCTGGTCAGTACTCACAGATTCCGTGTCTGTCTGGCCATAACGCTGGTGTGTGAGCAGCTTCTGTCCTGGCTGCTCGTGGTGTCGGCGTGCTCCAGCCGGAAGTGACGTCAAACGAAGAAAAAAAACAGTAACAGCGGTCACAGCAACTACAGACAGCCAACGCATTGAAAAAAATAAAAAAACTTTATTGTATACAAATAGTGAACATCAGCAGCAGTTCACTCTGACGCGTTTCGTCCAATGATGGACTTTATCAAAGAGTGATTACCCATGCGATATAGCAGTCCTTATATAGGAGATGACGTGGTTCAATTAGTTAAATGTTTCACAGGGATGAACCTCCCCCTTCACCTGCGAACTATCAATCAATACTTGTCTATTCCACGTCACCAAATATACCCAGGGACCGAGATATGCACAAACCCATAATAACAATAGATGTGTATATAAGAAAAAAAAAAGAGAAAAAAGAAATAAAAAACATAGGGGTTAAAAACAAAAGAAGCTGAATATTCACATAATTAATATACTAAATGTAGTAGATGTAGAAAATAAATTGAACAGAAATATATATAAGATGTAAAAAATTAATTAATTAATTACCTACGGAGCAATTAACCATAATTTTTTCTTCGTTTTTTTTCTTAGTCTATATGCTAGCTTTTGGGTGCTAGTTATTTCTGGCATGCATGCAGTATTCTGTGATATATATATATATATATATATATATATATATATATATATATATATATATATACTAGCTGATATACCCGGCGTGCATGCAGTATTCTGTGATATTTATATATATATACACTAGCTGATATACCCGGCGTGCATGCAGTATTCTGTGATATACATATATATATATATATAATAGCTGATATACCCGGTGTGCATGCAGTATTCTGTGATATATATATACTAGCTGATATACCCGGCGTGCATGCAGTATTCTGTGATATATATATACTAGCTGATATACCCGGCGTGCATGCAGTATTCTGTGATATATATATATATATAAATATATATATATATACTAGCCGATATACCCGGCGTGCATGCAGTATTCTGTGATATATATATACTAGCTGATATACCCGGCGTTGCCCGGCATTGAATTTTCCCGCTCCCCCCTCTGTCTCCGCTCCCCCCTCTGTCTCCGCTCCCCCCTCTCTCTCTCACCCCATTGCCATCTCTCTCACCCCATTGCTATCTCTCTCTCTCCATTGCCATCTGTCTCTCTCCATTGCCCTCTCTCTCTCCATTGCCCTCTGTCTCTCCCCCCCTTCCCCTTTCTCCCCCGTTAACAGCAATCGGGGCCCCCTTGCACATGAATGTGGCCCCCCGTGTTAACAGCTGGGTCCCCCCCCCATTCACAGCTCCGCTGGGTGGGTGAGTGACTGGGTGAGTGACTGGGTGAGTGACTGGGTGGGTGGGTGAGTGACTGAGTGGGTGAGTGACTGAGTGGATGTGTTATCTCTCCCCCCTTTGCATGTCTCCCCCCTTGCATGTCTCCCCCCCTGCATGTCTCCCCCCCCCCTGCTGTCCCCATTCCTGAAGCAGCGGCAGAGGCTGCAGGTAGGAGCCGGGGAAGGGAAAGGGCGGTGAGTTGCGGGTGCTGTGAGGCGGCTGTGACAGCCGCAGTTGTAGGGAGGAAGGAGAACGTCGGCGCGGGGGCTTTGAGGCACGGTGAGGCGGCCGTGACAGCCGCAGCTGTAGGGAGGGAGGAGGACGTCGGCACGGGGGCTTTGAGGCACGGTGAGCCGCTGTGGCAGCGGGTGGGGAGGAGGTGAGGCGCTGCTGAGAGGGTGAGGTGCTGCTGAGAGAGGGTGGGGGGTGGTGTGGCAGAGGCGGGTGTGATCGTCGGCGGTGGTTCCCCCTCCCCCGCGCGGAGCTGTGTCGGCGGCGACACTACCCGCATGCTGCTGCTGGCTGGGGCTCGGGTGAGCCTGGTGGATTCCCTGGGGGGAGCCGGCGGAGAGGTGAGCTGGTGGGGGTGATGGGGGGGGGGAGCCGACGGGGAGGTGAGCTGGGTGAAGAGGACAGTGGCCGGGTGCTTCTGCGTGTGTGTGGCAGCTGGGTGACTTCATAGAGCCACGCAGGCCAATGAGAGGCGTGCGATCTGATTGGCCAGAGGCTGAGTGACGACCACGAACCAATCCGATTCACCACATCTACAACCCCACAAATTTCAATTTTATATATTAAGATATATATATATATATATATATATATATATTTGTGCATGGCGTCCTCTGCAAAAGTGTGAATCTCTGCATTAGGGGCGATTGATGTGGACATTCGGTATCGAATCGGATAAAATGAATCAAATATCAAATATTCATTTTAATACGGTGGCGGCTTTAGGTGCATTCGCACGGATCTCTCCGTGCCAAACTCAATGCCGAGTATTGGACCAGGGGGTCACATTTTCACCTTCCCCGCCAGATTTTGCTGCGTTTGCTAGCCTACAGGACAGTAACAGTGGTTCCTTATTGCTGTTTGGGGAAGTTAGGATGAATGTGCGGAGATTATTGCTGCTGTAATTATTGAACGACTCTTACAGTCATTTTTAACCCTTTGACCTTTAATGCTGCAGTTCCAATTATTATTTTTATTTTTGAAAAAGTCCTTTAAGACAAAAAAAAATCATAAAATTCAGTTTAACTCTCCCATGCACCTAAAAATATTACTGCCGTTGTGTGGCATATATATCACTGGCCCACATATTTATATACAATATATAATATATTATAACAACTTATTTAAGTAAGAGAAAAGAACAAAAAAGTGAAATATTTAGCTTTTGCTGCATTTCTCAATTGAAGGTACAAATATGGGGGTCTGTTTATCACTGAGACCCCTTTACATGGGATTCCTTGTCTTTGATAAATACAGTGAGGTTGTGGACCTTGTTTTGACCCACTTTTGCAGCCGGGAGACCTTAGTAAATAGCCTCTCCCCCCCCACCTACTATTCATTCCACTGATTCTCATGGCTGTTTGCCAGCCTTGTTCAGAGTTGCTTTTGCCTACACTTGAGTCAATGCAATGCACTGAGTAATGTGTCAGAGTGATTCTAATGCACAGTCAGGTTGTTTCAATCATTGTTTAAGTTCTGTGAAGGTGAGCCAGTTGTATTAGGGCCATGACGCTGTTTTGCCTCTTTGTAACGATGATAAAAAAAAAGCTAAGTAGCCGTAAAGTGAAAGCACTCATGCATGCAACAGCTTCTTTGTTTTAATACACATGTATGGCATAATTCACCATCTAAATAATTGTTTTTCAGATACAGACTGAACACATTTTCATACCAGTGGACATGTGGCTGCCTATGTACTGGACCAAGGCAATAGTGGTGCAAAGCTGGAGTGTTTTCATCCTGCACCTACAGACGAGCCAACAAGTATTCTAAAACGTGCCTTAAACTAGCTTTAAACTAGCCAGGTACATACAGGGTACATGCAGGGTATATTTCAGTGACATTTCTGCAGAGACTAATGGCCCATCGGATTAACACAACAGGGGTTTCTGGCAGTCCCATTCAGTTTGAATGGGACTGCCAGGGACCCCCGCTGTTAATCCGATGGGCCATTAGTCTGTCTGCAGAAATGTGTGAAATGTTGCAGCATGTACCCAGCATATACCCAGCATGTACCCAGCATGTACCCAGCATGTACCTGGGTCTTTTTGGAGATTGCCCCAGGTTTGTTTTAGAATAATCGTCGGCATTACAGTATGGGATCTATGTATGTGGAGCAATTATGGGGCAAATAATAATTGCACCACATCGAACAAAGAAAAAAATGATATGGTCAATAATGTTACTCTTTTCTGTGATAAATAGGGGATGCCAGAAATTTCACCACCATACATATGGAGCCCCAGAATTACACTACTTTTGCCTTGAAACACCTATGTATGAAATAACTTTGCTCCAATTTTGCCCCACCTTCCCTAGCTTGCACTTTGGGGAGGGTCAGTGGGAGGAGTTACATGGTGCACAGATTATAATGTGATGGATCACATTTTGCGTCTCTGCTCCAGCTTGCACCTTGGGGAGAGTCAGTAGGAGGAGTTGGGGGGAGTTACCTGGTACACACATTATAATGAGATGTTTCAAATTCTGCGTCTCTGTCCCAGCTTGAACCTTGCGTAGTGTCAGCTGGAAGAGTTGCAGGGGTTACATGGTTCACACATTATAATGAGATGTTTCACATTCTGCGTCTCTGTCCCAGCTTGTACCTTGTGTATTGTTAGTTGGAAGAGTTGGGGTTTTTTCCTGGTTCACACATTATAATGAGATGTTTCACATTCTGCGTCTCTGTCCCAGCTTGCACCTTTGGTAGTGTCAGTTGGAACAGTTGGGGGAAGTTACATGGTGCACAGATTATAATGAGATGTATCACATTCTGCATCTCTCTGCGTGTGAGGGTGAGGGGGTACCCAGGCCAATAATAAAGGTATTATGCCCGGCAGGGTGCCCCTGAGACATTTTGGGGAGTTTGAAGTATCAGCTCTGCAACCCAGTTATGGCATGTGCACTGTATTATAATAAAGGTGTATGTGTGTGTTCTACTGTTCCAGGAGTGCTAACCAGCGGAGAGTCGCAGGGCGTGAGTTTCAGGGATGATTTCACGGTAAAATGTTGTTAGGGTGTGTTTGGGTAGAAGGGGGCCAGACTTGCTGGTTACCCCGAAACATGTACCGAGGAATCCTACCAGATTCCTGGAGACATGAAGACACAGACAACCGGACAAAATCCTCCCTAGGAAGCAGTTAGTGGCTCACCGCCAGATCTCCCTGCTTCAGCACAGACCAGAAAAAGGGGTGGGGCTAATACGTTTTTGCTATATCTGTACACCGTAGCTCTGCTCAAAAAACAGAGCAGTGCGTCTAAACAGACTTTCCTTTGCATTGATACTGGCCAGCCTTTATATAAGTGCATCCCAACGCTTGCCTGCATTCACGGCAGCTTTATTTATTAGTGCTTTAAGAATCAAAGCACCTTATCATGGCTACAGAACACATGGAAACACATAAATACTGTGTATAGTAACATACATTACACATGTTATATATCTCAGTGTATGGACAACATTATTATTTTTTTAAAGAAATGTATGTTCACAAATAAACAGTAAGAACAGCAACAATGAGTTCCATAGTTTGGGCCCTAGTGGCAACATTTTAAATGTTAATACAACCGTTTTTTGGTCCCTCAACTTTCATGAATGAGTATTGATAAAATATTAGGCATTGTGATTTATTAGGGGGCTTCTCTTCTAGTTTAAATCAGGGGGGCTCAACCCCAGTCCTCAAGCCTCCCCCAACAGATCAGGTTTTCAGGATACACCAGCTTCAGCACAGGTAGCTCAATCAGAGGCTGTCGACTTGATTGAGCCACTTGTGCTGAAGCAGGGATTGATTGATCCACCTGTGCTGAGGCAGGGATATCCTGAAACCTGACCTGTTGAGGGGTCTTGAGGACTGGATTGGAGCACCCCTGCAGTAGGGTAACGTTTCAGCAGATTTGTTGAGAATCCTGATACATTTTATCCACACACTGGGAAACTCACTTTCATGCACTTCCCCATATCAGGCTTCAAGCTGCATCATATGTAACAAGCGTATTGTTCCAGTTTATTCTATCTGGCCCAGATTTCTAAACTAAACGGTTTACGCCATGTCAGACCTGGTGGGTTATTTTAGGGCTGTTATATACAGCAGGCGGCCGTGCTTTCCTATGCGAACGCGCGTGTACGTGCCGCATGCTTTTCCTGTTTATAGAGCCGGGAGCCGCAGGAAATGTATGTGTGTGTGTATGTGTATGTGTGAGTATATGTGTGAGTATATGTGTGAGTGTGAGTGTATGTGTGTGCATGGGTTGTGTGAGTGAAAGGAAGTGCTAGATAAGATTTTTTTAAAGAAAAAGAAACTTTAATAAATATTTTTTTTTTACTTCTGCAATCATTGACATGCACACACATCCATACAAAGACACATCTACGCATACACACACATCCATACAAACACACATCCATACAAACACACATCCACGCATACATGCATACATACACACACACATCCATACAAACACACATCCACGCATACATGCATACATACACACACACATCCATACAAACACACATCCACGCATACATGCATACATACACACACTCATCCATACAAAGACACATCTACGCATACATGCATACATACACACACATCCATACAAACACACATCCACGCATTCATGCATACATACACACACACATCCATACAAACACACATCCACGCATACATACACACACACATCCATACAAAGACACATCTACGCATACATGCATACATACACACACACATCCATACAAACACACATCCACGCATTCATGCATACATACACACTCACATCCATACAAAGACACATCTACGCATTCATGCATACATACACACTCACATCCATACAAACACACATCCACGCATACATGCATACATACACACACATCCATACAAACACACATCCACGCATACATGCATACATACACACTCACATCCATACAAACACACATCCACGCATACATGCATACATACACACACATCCATACAAACACACATCCACACATACATACATACACACACACATCCATACAACACACATCCACACATACATACATACATACACACACACATCCATACAAACACACATCCACGCATACATGCATACATACACACACACATCCATACAAACACACATCTACGCATACATGCATACATACACACACACACATCCATACAAACACACATCCACGCATTCATGCATACATACACACACATCCATACAAACACACATCCACGCATACATGCATACATACACACACACATCCATACAAAGACACATCTACGCATACATGCATACATACACACACACACATCCATACAAACACACATCCACGCATACATACACACACACATCCATACAAACACACATCCACGCATACATACACACACACATCCATACAAAGACACATCTACGCATTCATGCATACATACACACACATCCATACAAAGACACATCTACGCATACATGCATACATACACACACACACACATCCATACAAACACACATCCACGCATACATGCATACATACACACACACACATCCATACAAACACACATCCACGCATACATGCATACATACACACACACATCCATACAAAGACACATCAACGCATTCATGCATACATACACACACATCCATACAAAGACACATCTACGCATACATACACACACATCCATACAAAGACACATCTACGCATTCATGCATACATACACCCACATCCATACAAACACACATCCACGCATACATGCATACATACACACACATCCATACAAAGACACATCTACGCATTCATGCATACACACACACATCCATACAAACACACACATCCACGCATACATACACACACACATCCATACAAACACACATCCACGCATACATGCATACATACACACACACACATCCATACAAAGACACATCTACGCATTCATGCATACATACACACACATCCATACAAACACACATCCACGCATACATGCATACATACACACACATCCATACAAAGACACATCTACGCATTCATGCATACATACACACACATCCATACAAACACACATCCACGCATACATGCATACATACACACACACACACATCCATACAAACACACATCCACGCATACATGCATACATACACACACACATCCATACAAACACACATCCACGCATACATGCATACATACACACACACACACATCCATACAAAGACACATCCACGCACACATGCATACATACACACACATCCATACAAAGACACATCCACGCATACATGCATACATACACACACACATCCATACAAAGACACATCCACGCATACATGCATACATACACACACACATCCATACAAACACACATCCACACATACATACACACACATCCATACAAAGACACATCCACGCATACATACACACACACACACACACACACACACACACACACACACACACACACACACACACACACACACACACACACACACACACACACACACACCCATACAAAGACACATCCACGCATTCATGCATACATACACACACATCCATACAAACACACATCCACGCATACATGCATACATACACACACACATCCATACAAACACACATCCACGCATACATGCATACATACACACACACATCCATACAAACACATCCACGCATACATCCATACAAAGACACATCCACGCATACATGCATACATACACACACATCCATACAACACACATACACACACACATCCATACAAAGACACATCCACGCATACATGCATACATACACACACACATCCATACAAACACACATCCACGCATACATACACACACACATCCATACAAACACACATCCACGCATACATGCATACATACACACATCCATACAAACACACATCCACACATACACATCCATACAAACACACATCCACACAAAGACACATCTACGCATTCATGCATACATACACACATCCATACAAAGACACATCCACGCATACATGCATACATAAACACACATCCATACAAACACACATCCACGCATACAACACACATCCACACATACATGCATACATACACACACACATCCATACAAACACACATCTACGCATTCATGCATACATACACACACATCCATACAAACACACATCCACGCATACATACACACACACACACATCCATACAAAGACACATCTACGCATTCATGCATACATACACACACATCCATACAAACACACATCCACGCATACATGCATACATACACACACATCCATACAAACACACATCCACGCATACATACACACACACACACATCCATACAAACACACATCCACACAAAGACACATCTACGCATTCATGCATACATACACACACACATCCATACAAACACACATCCACGCATACATACACACACACATCCATACAAACACACATCCACACATACACACACACATCCATACAAAGACACATCTACGCATTCATGCATACATACACATCCATACAAACACACATCCACGCATACATGCATACATACACACACACATCCATACAAAGACACATCTACGCATTCATGCATACATACACACACATCCACGCATACATGCATACATACACACACACACACATCCATACAAAGACACATCTACGCATTCATGCATACATACACACATACATACACACACACACACACACATCCATGCATACATGCACACACACATCCATACAAAGACACATCTACGCATTCATGCATACATACACACACACATCCATACAAACACACATCCACGCATACATGCATACATACTGTGGCAGGACGGCCTCGCGGCGGGGTCAGTAAGACGCTTGACACG
Organism: Ascaphus truei; assembly: GCF_040206685.1. Taxonomy (NCBI): domain Eukaryota; kingdom Metazoa; phylum Chordata; class Amphibia; order Anura; family Ascaphidae; genus Ascaphus; species Ascaphus truei. Next base: position 17,602,422 of record NC_134483.1, read on the forward strand.
ATGGGAAACTTTAAACACTAGTGGTTTATTAGCCACAACCAAAATAAGCACGGGTGCACTGTCCCTTTAAGAAACTACTTTCTTGCAAATTAAAGCCTAGTCCCATTAGGGACACTAACTCACTTCTTGAGCCCTTACTAACAGGACAGCCAGCTAATCTGGTCATGCCCAAAACATGCTACACAAACGATAACCAATAAGCATAATAAGAATAAAGTCTTATCTGTTTTGCAGCTCCAACAGCAAACAGGAACACGGTTCCAGGGAGCAGGCTATGTCCAGCCTCGCAGCGATCTTGATCTTTATCCTGGGTTGGGGTCCCAGCTGGTCCCAGCAGCCTAGCTCCTCGCAGGACTGGGGACCAGAGCAACAGCAACGGCTTCCCAGCCGGGAGAGTTCTCTCCACCTTCCTGTGGAAAAACAAGCTCCCTGTGTGTGTCACTTCCTGCTTTTAAACCTGCAGTCTCTCAGGCCTCCTGCTTAATTAGGCTGCAGGTGTGCTTCCTTCTGTCTGAGGAGATTAACACTCTGAACTGGCTGCAGCGTCTCTCCATTCACTATTCCAGCCTACTGAGTTAGTGACTCTGTCACATATCCCTCTCCCCAGCGAAACATTGTCCTGTGGAGCGGCCCGTGCACCATTCCCGTGCACCAGCATCTTCGTCGAAAATGTCTGACGTCGGCCCTTCCCTCCCCCTTTTTTTTTCTTGCCTTCCAATTTAGGCATTTTCTTGTTGGGGTAATTACCAGGCTACCTGTGTCTGAAGACTGGTACCTCCCTATCTCTTTGTCTTGTGCCAGTTTCAGTTTAAGGTTGATGCTCCGCTTTTGTTGTGTCTTTTCTTGACAAGGTTCCTGAGCATCCTGCTGTCTATTAGCTCTCTCTGCCAGGACTCTACGCCACGCTGTGACCTTGATCTGTAAATCCTGAAGATGCATTGTTGTCCTTGTCCTCTTGTGCTCAGAGTCTCCCTTATCCTGTAGAAGAGCATTGACCTCGGTCAGCTCATTGCATAAACTCGCCAGTGACTGTTTGGCCTTCTCTTTTGGACCTTTCTTCCTCAGTGTACCTTCAGTGTTGGGTTCCACACCATTTATCTTCAGTACTTCAACTTGGTCGGGATTCCTTTTAACCCGAAGTACACCCCATGGCACCTCTCTTTTACGGTCAGCAGACTCATAGGCTTGGGCCTTTCCGTCTTGACTCTTTAACTTACTCTGTTGGGAGATTTGCTGGACCATCTGTGCGGTCTTTCTCCCCTTATGATCACGGGCACACTTCCATCTCATTCGCGGCTGTCTCTTCACAGTGGCTGCCCTCATGGCAAGGAATCCACTTTGTGTCCCCTGGGCACTGTAGTTTGATTTGATTCTTACTGTGCTAGTGCATAGCAATTTGGCCTTCGCATTCCGTGCCTTGTGGAAAGTAGACTGTAGTTCTGCAACGGTATCACGGTCATGCTTCCTGGAGTGCCTCCCTTGTTTTATCTCTACCGCCACCTTTTCCTTGGACTGCTTCAGTAACCCAAACGTCTGTCTTGGGGTTGCAAGCTTTTCCTCCAGCTTCATCTGAGAAACCTCCTGCTGGTCAGCCGTAGAGTCCAACGCAGCGTCCCGCTCAGTCTTCAGAGCCTTAAGCTCCTTGACCACTTTTGTTTCTCCGCCATCTTGCGGCCAGCACACTCAGACTCCAGGTCCTTCCTCAGGTCTTGAAGCAGTCCTTCTGCCTTTCTTCTTTCACTCAGTGCGGCTGCTAGTTCATCTTCGTTAGAATTGAGTCGCGATTCTACGTCTCCTAGCAGACTCAGAGCAAGGCTTAAATCTGTCTCTCTTTCTTTATTCTGGACCTGCAGCTGCTGGTGCTCCTCCCGGACCTTCTCTAGCTCCAGCTGTAGCCGGGCCCCCTCATTGGTCGTGTAGTCCAGCCGCTTGTGGATATCAGCCATCTCGGTTTCATGGTGCAACATCAGGCAAGCCACCTGTCGGACGGTGACCTTCTCCCGCTCGGCGAGCTGTATCTTGCGCTCAGCAACCTGCGTTTGCAGCTCTTCAATCTGATGCTGCCAGTCCCCTCTCAGGGCCTTCACCTCTTCCCGGTGCTTACTCTGGGTTTGCATCAACGCCTCCTCCATCTTTTTGAACTCTGCAGTTCTTGTCGCCAGTATCGCTGTTGCTTCTGTCTTCCAGGCTTCTTTCTCCTTGGCATACTGACTCATGGAGATGGAGTTGCCTCTCTGCTTCTCCAGCTCTTGCTCCAGTCTTTGGACCTTCTGATGTTCCCTCTCACACAGAGTCACCTGGCTTCTAAGCTCCGCCTCCAGCAATGCTCTTGTGGCGCTCAACGTGATCTTCAGCTGCTCCAGGGCGAGGCATTCTTTTTCCAGCATTTTCTCTGCATTCTGCAGAGCAGCCTGTACTTCATTTTTTTCTTGCGCCAATTGCGTCTTCACTTTCTGCGCTTGGTGAAGCTTCTCAGTCCCATCACTGACCAGACCAGTCAGGTTTAAAACCTCTTCCTTCAGGTTTATGTTCTCCATTTTCACAGTCTCTATATCCCTTAGGACCGTTTCATTGGCTTTCTTCAAAGTACCGAGCTCTGCCCCTAGCGATGCTCTTGTGACGTACAGCGTGGCCCTCAGTTCCTCATGCTGTTCTGTGGGGACATACTGGGTACTCATCCGTTCCTGTAGCACTCGCTGCTTCTCCTTGGCTGCTTGCAGACTTGCATGTAGCTCTTGCAGCTGGCTCTGCCATAAGTGCGTTGCCTGTGTGTGCTGCTGCAGGGAGACACGTTGCATCCTCTCTGATTCCATGTTAGCAATTGCGGTATTGGCCTTATCCAAACTTGTCGTCAGCTCCTCCAACTCACTCCGTTAGAGATGCTCTGTTTTCTTTAAAGCCGCATACTCTTGTATAGCTGGGAGTATACACCTCTGTACCTCGGCATTAGCTTCTCGCTCCCTATTCAATTGTTCCTGCAAGACATCATAATCACGCTTTGCAGTTTGGAGTGCAGAAATTAAGGCCTCTTTTCCATGGATCAAGGATTCAGCTTCCCTTTGCTCCTCCTTTTCCTTTGCCACCGTTCCTGTGACAATTCTGCCGGTCACTCCGGTCTGCAGCACATCTCGGCGCCTTTCTGACGCATGTCCTGACAGCGCAGGTTCAAGTGGCTTGGTCACTTCCCCTGTGATTTGAAGAATAGTTTTCTTTTTCTTTCTTTTTACTTTATTAGCTCCAGAGATATAAGTGGTACTGGGCACACGCTCACTGGTATCAGCTTCCACATCTTGCTTGCACTCATAGGGCGTTGCTTGCTTTTGCAGCTGTTTGTCTTTGAAAATTTTGGGGCACACATCTTCAATGTGACCTACTTTATGACAGGCCCAGCATACTAAATTCATCTGTGGGTACGGCTCTCCTCCAGGGGCCACATACGAGTCATCATCATCATCATCGTATGGCCTGAAGGGACACTGTTTTGTATGGTTATGAACATTGCAAAACTGACACATGACGGCGGCCATTTTAAAACCCTGGATTTTTTTTTTGTTTTCTTCACACCCGACGAGGCAGACTTTGCACAACACACGTAACTTGTATGGGCTTTACAATCTTTGAACCTTCTGGGTTCTTCTTAGGGCAACATCTTTGCCAAAATTCATTTTCACTTTCTTTTTTACCAGACAGGGCAAACTTTGCTCACAGCACTTGATAGCTGCAAATTCACTCACTTCAGCAAAAGGCATTAGCTTTACACAGCAATCCTTTCATACCCGACGGGGCAAAATTTACACTCAGCGCTTGCTTGCTAGCTGTAACTTCCATGCTTCAGAAAAAAATCATTTTTTTTTTTCCCTTGAGTTCAGTGTCTCAACACATCTTCATCTACTGACCCCCAGAGGCGTAACATCCCACTACTGACACCACCTGTGGCAGGACGGCCTCGCGGCGGGGTCAGTAAGACGCTTGACACGATGGGAAACTTTAAACACTAGTGGTTTATTAGCCACAACCAAAATAAGCACGGGTGCACTGTCCCTTTAAGAAACTACTTTCTTGCAAATTAAAGCCTAGCTCCTCGCAGGACTGGGGACCAGAGCAACAGCAACGGCTTCCCAGCCGGGAGAGTTCTCTCCACCTTCCTGTGGAAAAACAAGCTCCCTGTGTGTGTGTGTCACTTCCTGCTTTTAAACCTGCAGTCTCTCAGGCCTCCTGCTTAATTAGGCTGCAGGTGTGCTTCCTTCTGTCTGAGGAGATTAACACTCTGTGAACTGGCTGCAGCGTCTCTCCATTCACTATTCCAGCCTACTGAGTCAGTTACTCTGTCACAATACACACACATCCATACAAACACACATCCACGCATACATACACACACACATCCATACAAAGACACATCCACGCATACATGCATACATACACACACACATCCATACAAAGACACATCTACGCATTCATGCATACATACACACACATCCATACAAACACACATCCACGCATACATGCATACATACACACACATCCATACAAAGACACATCTACGCATTCATGCATACATACACACACATCCATACAAACACACATCCACGCATACATGCATACATACACACACATCCATACAAAGACACATCTACGCATTCATGCATACATACACACACATCCATACAAACACACATCCACGCATACATGCATACATACACACACACACACATCCATACAAACACACATCCACGCATACATGCATACATACACACACACATCCATAAAAACACACATCCACGCATACATGCATACATACACACACACACACATCCATACAAAGACACATCCACGCACACATGCATACATACACACACATCCATACAAAGACACATCCACGCATACATGCATACATACACACACACATCCATACAAAGACACATCCACGCATACATGCATACATACACACACACATCCATACAAACACACATCCACACATACATACACACACATCCATACAAAGACACATCCACGCATACATACACACACACACACACACACACACACACACACACACACACACACACACACACACACACACACACACACACACACACACACACACACACACACACCATACAAAGACACATCCACGCATTCATGCATACATACACACACATCCATACAAACACACATCCACGCATACATGCATACATACACACACACATCCATACAAACACACATCCACGCATACATGCATACATACACACACACATCCATACAAACACATCCACGCATACATCCATACAAAGACACATCCACGCATACATGCATACATACACACACATCCATACAACACACATACACACACACATCCATACAAAGACACATCCACGCATACATGCATACATACACACACACATCCATACAAACACACATCCACGCATACATACACACACACATCCATACAAACACACATCCACGCATACATGCATACATACACACATCCATACAAACACACATCCACACATACACATCCATACAAACACACATCCACACAAAGACACATCTACGCATTCATGCATACATACACACATCCATACAAAGACACATCCACGCATACATGCATACATAAACACACATCCATACAAACACACATCCACGCATACAACACACATCCACACATACATGCATACATACACACACACATCCATACAAACACACATCTACGCATTCATGCATACATACACACACATCCATACAAACACACATCCACGCATACATACACACACACACACATCCATACAAAGACACATCTACGCATTCATGCATACATACACACACATCCATACAAACACACATCCACGCATACATGCATACATACACACACATCCATACAAACACACATCCACGCATACATACACACACACACACATCCATACAAACACACATCCACACAAAGACACATCTACGCATTCATGCATACATACACACACACATCCATACAAACACACATCCACGCATACATACACACACACATCCATACAAACACACATCCACACATACACACACACATCCATACAAAGACACATCTACGCATTCATGCATACATACACATCCATACAAACACACATCCACGCATACATGCATACATACACACACACATCCATACAAAGACACATCTACGCATTCATGCATACATACACACACATCCACGCATACATGCATACATACACACACACACACATCCATACAAAGACACATCTACGCATTCATGCATACATACACACATACATACACACACACACACACACATCCATGCATACATGCACACACACATCCATACAAAGACACATCTACGCATTCATGCATACATACACACACACATCCATACAAACACACATCCACGCATACATGCATACATACTGTGGCAGGACGGCCTCGCGGCGGGGTCAGTAAGACGCTTGACACGATGGGAAACTTTAAACACTAGTGGTTTATTAGCCACAACCAAAATAAGCACGGGTGCACTGTCCCTTTAAGAAACTACTTTCTTGCAAATTAAAGCCTAGTCCCATTAGGGACACTAACTCACTTCTTGAGCCCTTACTAACAGGACAGCCAGCTAATCTGGTCATGCCCAAAACATGCTACACAAACGATAACCAATAAGCATAATAAGAATAAAGTCTTATCTGTTTTGCAGCTCCAACAGCAAACAGGAACACGGTTCCAGGGAGCAGGCTATGTCCAGCCTCGCAGCGATCTTGATCTTTATCCTGGGTTGGGGTCCCAGCTGGTCCCAGCAGCCTAGCTCCTCGCAGGACTGGGGACCAGAGCAACAGCAACGGCTTCCCAGCCGGGAGAGTTCTCTCCACCTTCCTGTGGAAAAACAAGCTCCCTGTGTGTGTCACTTCCTGCTTTTAAACCTGCAGTCTCTCAGGCCTCCTGCTTAATTAGGCTGCAGGTGTGCTTCCTTCTGTCTGAGGAGATTAACACTCTGAACTGGCTGCAGCGTCTCTCCATTCACTATTCCAGCCTACTGAGTTAGTGACTCTGTCACATATCCCTCTCCCCAGCGAAACATTGTCCTGTGGAGCGGCCCGTGCACCATTCCCGTGCACCAGCATCTTCGTCGAAAATGTCTGACGTCGGCCCTTCCCTCCCCCTTTTTTTTTCTTGCCTTCCAATTTAGGCATTTTCTTGTTGGGGTAATTACCAGGCTACCTGTGTCTGAAGACTGGTACCTCCCTATCTCTTTGTCTTGTGCCAGTTTCAGTTTAAGGTTGATGCTCCGCTTTTGTTGTGTCTTTTCTTGACAAGGTTCCTGAGCATCCTGCTGTCTATTAGCTCTCTCTGCCAGGACTCTACGCCACGCTGTGACCTTGATCTGTAAATCCTGAAGATGCATTGTTGTCCTTGTCCTCTTGTGCTCAGAGTCTCCCTTATCCTGTAGAAGAGCATTGACCTCGGTCAGCTCATTGCATAAACTCGCCAGTGACTGTTTGGCCTTCTCTTTTGGACCTTTCTTCCTCAGTGTACCTTCAGTGTTGGGTTCCACACCATTTATCTTCAGTACTTCAACTTGGTCGGGATTCCTTTTAACCCGAAGTACACCCCATGGCACCTCTCTTTTACGGTCAGCAGACTCATAGGCTTGGGCCTTTCCGTCTTGACTCTTTAACTTACTCTGTTGGGAGATTTGCTGGACCATCTGTGCGGTCTTTCTCCCCTTATGATCACGGGCACACTTCCATCTCATTCGCGGCTGTCTCTTCACAGTGGCTGCCCTCATGGCAAGGAATCCACTTTGTGTCCCCTGGGCACTGTAGTTTGATTTGATTCTTACTGTGCTAGTGCATAGCAATTTGGCCTTCGCATTCCGTGCCTTGTGGAAAGTAGACTGTAGTTCTGCAACGGTATCACGGTCATGCTTCCTGGAGTGCCTCCCTTGTTTTATCTCTACCGCCACCTTTTCCTTGGACTGCTTCAGTAACCCAAACGTCTGTCTTGGGGTTGCAAGCTTTTCCTCCAGCTTCATCTGAGAAACCTCCTGCTGGTCAGCCGTAGAGTCCAACGCAGCGTCCCGCTCAGTCTTCAGAGCCTTAAGCTCCTTGACCACTTTTGTTTCTCCGCCATCTTGCGGCCAGCACACTCAGACTCCAGGTCCTTCCTCAGGTCTTGAAGCAGTCCTTCTGCCTTTCTTCTTTCACTCAGTGCGGCTGCTAGTTCATCTTCGTTAGAATTGAGTCGCGATTCTACGTCTCCTAGCAGACTCAGAGCAAGGCTTAAATCTGTCTCTCTTTCTTTATTCTGGACCTGCAGCTGCTGGTGCTCCTCCCGGACCTTCTCTAGCTCCAGCTGTAGCCGGGCCCCCTCATTGGTCGTGTAGTCCAGCCGCTTGTGGATATCAGCCATCTCGGTTTCATGGTGCAACATCAGGCAAGCCACCTGTCGGACGGTGACCTTCTCCCGCTCGGCGAGCTGTATCTTGCGCTCAGCAACCTGCGTTTGCAGCTCTTCAATCTGATGCTGCCAGTCCCCTCTCAGGGCCTTCACCTCTTCCCGGTGCTTACTCTGGGTTTGCATCAACGCCTCCTCCATCTTTTTGAACTCTGCAGTTCTTGTCGCCAGTATCGCTGTTGCTTCTGTCTTCCAGGCTTCTTTCTCCTTGGCATACTGACTCATGGAGATGGAGTTGCCTCTCTGCTTCTCCAGCTCTTGCTCCAGTCTTTGGACCTTCTGATGTTCCCTCTCACACAGAGTCACCTGGCTTCTAAGCTCCGCCTCCAGCAATGCTCTTGTGGCGCTCAACGTGATCTTCAGCTGCTCCAGGGCGAGGCATTCTTTTTCCAGCATTTTCTCTGCATTCTGCAGAGCAGCCTGTACTTCATTTTTTTCTTGCGCCAATTGCGTCTTCACTTTCTGCGCTTGGTGAAGCTTCTCAGTCCCATCACTGACCAGACCAGTCAGGTTTAAAACCTCTTCCTTCAGGTTTATGTTCTCCATTTTCACAGTCTCTATATCCCTTAGGACCGTTTCATTGGCTTTCTTCAAAGTACCGAGCTCTGCCCCTAGCGATGCTCTTGTGACGTACAGCGTGGCCCTCAGTTCCTCATGCTGTTCTGTGGGGACATACTGGGTACTCATCCGTTCCTGTAGCACTCGCTGCTTCTCCTTGGCTGCTTGCAGACTTGCATGTAGCTCTTGCAGCTGGCTCTGCCATAAGTGCGTTGCCTGTGTGTGCTGCTGCAGGGAGACACGTTGCATCCTCTCTGATTCCATGTTAGCAATTGCGGTATTGGCCTTATCCAAACTTGTCGTCAGCTCCTCCAACTCACTCCGTTAGAGATGCTCTGTTTTCTTTAAAGCCGCATACTCTTGTATAGCTGGGAGTATACACCTCTGTACCTCGGCATTAGCTTCTCGCTCCCTATTCAATTGTTCCTGCAAGACATCATAATCACGCTTTGCAGTTTGGAGTGCAGAAATTAAGGCCTCTTTTCCATGGATCAAGGATTCAGCTTCCCTTTGCTCCTCCTTTTCCTTTGCCACCGTTCCTGTGACAATTCTGCCGGTCACTCCGGTCTGCAGCACATCTCGGCGCCTTTCTGACGCATGTCCTGACAGCGCAGGTTCAAGTGGCTTGGTCACTTCCCCTGTGATTTGAAGAATAGTTTTCTTTTTCTTTCTTTTTACTTTATTAGCTCCAGAGATATAAGTGGTACTGGGCACACGCTCACTGGTATCAGCTTCCACATCTTGCTTGCACTCATAGGGCGTTGCTTGCTTTTGCAGCTGTTTGTCTTTGAAAATTTTGGGGCACACATCTTCAATGTGACCTACTTTATGACAGGCCCAGCATACTAAATTCATCTGTGGGTACGGCTCTCCTCCAGGGGCCACATACGAGTCATCATCATCATCATCGTATGGCCTGAAGGGACACTGTTTTGTATGGTTATGAACATTGCAAAACTGACACATGACGGCGGCCATTTTAAAACCCTGGATTTTTTTTTTGTTTTCTTCACACCCGACGAGGCAGACTTTGCACAACACACGTAACTTGTATGGGCTTTACAATCTTTGAACCTTCTGGGTTCTTCTTAGGGCAACATTTTTGCCAAAATTCATTTTCACTTTCTTTTTTACCAGACAGGGCAAACTTTGCTCACAGCACTTGATAGCTGCAAATTCACTCACTTCAGCAAAAGGCATTAGCTTTACACAGCAATCCTTTCATACCCGACGGGGCAAAATTTACACTCAGCGCTTGCTTGCTAGCTGTAACTTCCATGCTTCAGAAAAAAATCATTTTTTTTTTTCCCTTGAGTTCAGTGTCTCAACACATCTTCATCTACTGACCCCCAGAGGCGTAACATCCCACTACTGACACCACCTGTGGCAGGACGGCCTCGCGGCGGGGTCAGTAAGACGCTTGACACGATGGGAAACTTTAAACACTAGTGGTTTATTAGCCACAACCAAAATAAGCACGGGTGCACTGTCCCTTTAAGAAACTACTTTCTTGCAAATTAAAGCCTAGCTCCTCGCAGGACTGGGGACCAGAGCAACAGCAACGGCTTCCCAGCCGGGAGAGTTCTCTCCACCTTCCTGTGGAAAAACAAGCTCCCTGTGTGTGTGTGTCACTTCCTGCTTTTAAACCTGCAGTCTCTCAGGCCTCCTGCTTAATTAGGCTGCAGGTGTGCTTCCTTCTGTCTGAGGAGATTAACACTCTGTGAACTGGCTGCAGCGTCTCTCCATTCACTATTCCAGCCTACTGAGTCAGTTACTCTGTCACAATACACACACATCCATACAAACACACATCCACGCATACATACACACACACATCCATACAAAGACACATCCACGCATACATGCATACATACACACACACATCCATACAAAGACACATCTACGCATTCATGCATACATACACACACATCCATACAAACACACATCCACGCATACATGCATACATACACACACATCCATACAAAGACACATCTACGCATTCATGCATACATACACACACATCCATACAAACACACATCCACGCATACATGCATACATACACACACATCCATACAAAGACACATCTACGCATTCATGCATACATACACACACATCCATACAAACACACATCCACGCATACATGCATACATACACACACACACACATCCATACAAACACACATCCACGCATACATGCATACATACACACACACATCCATAAAAACACACATCCACGCATACATGCATACATACACACACACACACATCCATACAAAGACACATCCACGCACACATGCATACATACACACACATCCATACAAAGACACATCCACGCATACATGCATACAAACACACATCCACGCATACATGCATACATACACACACACATCCATACAAACACACATCCACGCATACATGCATACATACACATACACATCCATACAAACACACATCCACGCATACATGCATACACACACACATCCATACAAACACACATCCACGCATACATGCATACATACACACACACATCCATACAAACACACATCCACGCATACATGCATACATACACACACACACACACATCCATACAAAGACACATCCACGCACACATGCATACATACACACACATCCATACAAAGACACATCCACGCATACATGCATACATACACACACACATCCATACAAACACACATCCACGCATACATGCATACATACACACACACATCCATACAAACACACATCCACGCATACATGCATACATACACATACACATCCATACAAACACACATCCACGCATACATGCATACACACACACATCCATACAAACACACATCCACGCATACATGCATACATACACACACACATCCATACAAACACACATCCACGCATACATGCATACATACACACACACACACATCCATACAAAGACACATCCACGCACACATGCATACATACACACACATCCATACAAAGACACATCCACGCATACATGCATACATACACACACACATCCATACAAACACACATCCACGCATACATGCATACATACACACACACATCCATACAAACACACATCCACGCATACATGCATACATACACATACACATCCATACAAACACACATCCAAGCATACATGCATACACACACACATCCATACAAACACACATCCACGCATACATGCATACATACACACACGCATCCATACAAACACACATCCACGCATACATGCATACATACACACACACATCCATACAAACACACATCCACGCATTCATGCATACATACACACACATCCATACAAAGACACATCCACGCATACATGCATACATACACACACACATCTATACAAACACACATCCACGCATACATGCATACATACACACACACATCCATACAACACACATCCACACATACATGCATACATACACACACATCCACACATACATGCATACATACACACATCCACGCATACATGCATACATACACACACACATCCATACAACACACATCCACACATACATGCATACATACACACATACATGCATACATACACACACACATCCATACAAAACACATCCACGCATACATGCATACATACACACATCCACACATACATGCATACATACACACATCCACACATACATGCATACATACACACACACATCCATACAACACACATCCACACATACATGCATACATACACACATCCACGCATACATGCATACATACACACACACATCCATACAAAACACATCCACGCATACATGCATACATACATACACACACATCCATACAACACACATCCACACATACATGCATACATACACACACATCCATACAAACACACATCCACGCATACATGCATACATACACACACACATCCATACAAACACACATCCACGCATACATACATACATACACACACACATCCATACAAACACACATCCACGCATACATGCATACATACACACACATCCATACAAACACACATCCACGCATACATGCATACATACACACACATCCATACAAACACACATCCACGCATACATGCATACATACACACACATCCATACAAACACACATCCACGCATACATGCATACATACACACACATCCATACAAACACACATCCACGCATACATACACACACACATAGATACACACCAATACATACATTTGAGCACACGCAGCGGCGCGAAAAGATGAATTTCCTCATCTTCGCCGCTGTCTGTCGGCTCCCTTCTCCCTGCCGTGCGCGCGGCCCATGTATAGAAAGGCTGACTAACGTCAGCCAACTAAAAATCCGCGCGCACAGCGCAGCACGCGCCCGGCACTATAGAACGTGCCTTAGACTGAAATGAGGAAGCGTAACGCACAGGAGCAGTGTGATATATCTCATTACAACCGGTATAAATGCTTTAATGTACTAACATTGCTTTGAGACATAAATCTCCTACTCTTTGTCTCTTCTTATCTTACTACACCAGCAGATATGGATAACAAACTGGGGTGAGGTTCAGGACAGACATGTAACTCTCTGTACAATGCATGCAACACACTCACAGGGCCCCCTGCCAGGGTTCTCTGCAGTGTGCCACAGAGATGTGACACATGGTACACCAATCCGATTGGTGGATGTACCATGTGATCCCTTCCCTTTTTGTGGTGATGCGATGTTATCTTAAAGGGAGTGAACCAATCAGATACCATGTGCTTAACGCCCTTGAAGGTGATGTCACATCACTCAAAAAGGGAAGGTATCACATGGTACATCCACCAATTGGATTGGTGGATGTATCTTCTGATTCCATTAAGTGTGGTTGAGAGGTCATTCTCAATTAAACAAGGCGGCTGGTCACATGGTACATCCACCAATCGGATTAGTGGATTTACCATGTGCCTGTCATATGTGTTGTTACAGCTCTAATATAAGGCCTATACAAAAAAACTGAACCAGGTCCAACAACTTGGCATGCCCCATACAGGGGTCAAAGGCATTTATTAAAAACAGCAGGTGGGTGATAAGACACAAAAACTCAGGTCAAGAGATTGAATACAATAAAAAGGTAGTCACGCACACCAGAAATAGATCCATCAAAAAGGTGAGTTAATGGCTAAAAGAGTCATAACAGCATCCAACGTTTCGGTGCAACATGCACCTTCATCTGGGATACATACAGTGAACACAAACACCCTTTAGATAGTGCCTATTATTGAACCTCCCCATCCACCTCCCTCCTGATGGGGAAAATACCTCTCATTGCGGCAGCTCGCTCCAAAATCGGCATCTTCTTTCCTATTGTCTCTAAACATATTGCCAACACCTTAACCCATGCATTCTCAACTCCAGTCCTCAAGCCCCCTCTCCCCCCAACAGGTCAGGTTTTACGGATATCCCCGCTTCAGCACAGGTGGCTCAATCAGTCCCTGCTTCAGCACATGTTGTACAATCAGTCCCTACTTTAGCACGTGGCACAATCAGTCCTTGCTTCAGCATAGGTGGCCCAATCAGTCCCTGCTTCAGCAGAGGTGGCTTAATCCGTCCCTGCTTCATCATCTGAGTCTTTGACTGTGTCAACGTTTCGGAGTTATAGTCACACCTTTACCAGGACAATATGGCTTGTGCACACCTGCAATGTCTGTGAGCACCCAGCAACCTCCCTAGCAGTCGTGTTTTGCGGCAAAACATTGGGTTAGGTGCGCACACCTCTAACCCAGGGGTGCTGAACGCCAGTCCTCAAGCCCTCCCCCTCTCAACAGGTCAGGTTTGCAGGATATCCCAGCTTCAGCGCAGGTGGCTCGATCAGAGGCTCAGTCAAAGACTGAGCCACTGATTGAGTTGCCTGTGCTGAAGCAGGGACTGATTGAGTCACCTGTGCTGAAGCAGGGATATCCTTAAAACCTGACCTGTTGGGGGTTCTTGAGGACTGGAGTTTAAAACCCCTGCCTTAACCTCTTCATTGTCATGACACTGAATGGCCACTTGGGATGCCCCTGCACGGGGTCTAGAGTGATACAAAAATATCAAGGATAGGTGCTAAGACAAAAAAAGAGGTCATTTAATCAGGGATACAAATAATGACAACCAACACCCATAAATAGTGTCCATTATTAATTACTCACCACCCACCTCCCTGCTGATGTGATGTCCCACCACCGAGTGCAAAGGAGCTCCCGCCGTACCCTGAGAGCGTCCCCAAGTGATGATGTCATGTCGCGGGTCGGCCTCGTGATGACATCACCGCATCGGAACATGGAGCACGGACGGCCACGGGGTAGGGTCAGGTGGGTGTGGCGTCACCCTCAAGTTCCAAACACCCCAAACGGTGGCTGAGCTCTCTACTGAAAAAAAGAGAGAAAAAAACACTCAAATAATAAATGGGAACAAAACTAAATTAAAGTGTCTCACCTCAGCAGGAAGAGGAACACGGAGAGCAACCACAAACAAAGGGAAAATGTAAGGAAAAATACAAATATAACATTTGTGAAAAGAAAGAATATACTTTTTTCAAAACATGCCACTAAAACAGTGGTTTCCAACCTTTTTTTGGTGAAGGAGCCCTATGTGAAATTCTGAGGAACCCTGACCCTCTCTATAGCGCGTCTGAGATCAGATACATTGTAAAGAACCCCAACCTTCTCCAAAAGCGCGTCTGAGATCAGATGCATTGTAAGGAACCCCAACCCTCTCTAATAGCGCGTCAGAGATCAGATGCATTGTAAGGATCCTTAACCTTCTCTAATAGCGTGTCTGAGATCAGATACATTGTAAGGAACCCCAACCCTCTCTAACAGCGCGTCTGAGATCAGATAAATTGTAAGGAACCCCAACCCTCTCTAACAGTGCGTCTGAGATCAGATGCATTGTAAGGAACCCCAACCCTCTCTAATAGAGCATCTGAGATCAGATGCATTGTAAGGAACCCCAACCCTCTCTAGTAGCACGTCTGAGATCAGATGCATTGTAAGGAACCCCAACCCTCTCTAATAGCACGTCTGAGATCAGATGCATTGTAAGGAACCCCAACCCTCTCTAATAGAGCATCTGAGATCAGATGCATTGTAAGGAACCACAACCCTCTCTAATAGCGCGTCTGAGATCAGATGCATTGTAAGGAACTCCAACCCTCTCTAATAGCGCATCTGAGATCAGATGCATTGTAAGGAACCCCAACCATCTCTAATAGTACGTCTGAGATCAGATGTATTATAAGGAACGCCAACCCTCTCTAATAGTGTATCTGAGATCAGATGCATTGTAAGGAACCCCAACCCTCTCTAATAGCGCGTCTGAGATCAGATGCATTGTAAGGAACCACAACCCTCTCTAATAGCGCGTCCAAGATCAGATGCATTGTAAGGAACCCCAACCCTCTCTAATAGAGCATCTGAGATCAGATGCATTGTAAGGAACCACAACCCTCTCTAATAGCGCGTCTGAGATCAGATGCATTGTAAGGAACTCCAACCCTCTCTAATAGCGCATCTGAGATCAGATGCATTGTAAGGAACCCCAACCCTCTCTAGTAGCACGTCTGAGATCAGATGCATTGTAAGGAACCCCAACCCTCTCTAATAGCACGTCTGAGATCAGATGTATTATAAGGAACGCCAACCCTCTCTAATAGTGTATCTGAGATCAGATGCATTGTAAGGAACCCCAACCATCTCTAATAGCGCATCTGAGATCAGATGCATTGTAAGGATCCTTAACCCTCTCTAATAGCGCGTCTGAGATCAGATACATTGTAAGGAACCCCAACCCTCTCTAATAGCGCATCTGAGATCAGATGCATTGTAAGGAACCCCAACTCTCTCTAATAGCGCGTCTGAAATCAGATGCATTGTAAGGAACCACAACCCTCTCTAATAGCGTGTCTGAGATCAGATGCATTGTAAGGAACCCCAACCCTCTCTAATAGAGCATCTGAGATCAGATGCATTGTAAGGAACCCCAACCCTCTCTAGTAGCACGTCTGAGATCAGATGCATTGTAAGGAACCCCAACCCTCTCTAATAGCACGTCTGAGATCAGATGTATTATAAGGAACGCCAACCCTCTCTAATAGTGTATCTGAGATCAGATGCATTGTAAGGAACCCCAACCATCTCTAATAGCGCATCTGAGATCAGATGCATTGTAAGGATCCTTAACCCTCTCTAATAGCGCGTCTGAGATCAGATACATTGTAAGGAACCCCAACCCTCTCTAATAGCGCATCTGAGATCAGATGCATTGTAAGGAACCCCAACTCTCTCTAATAGCGCGTCTGAAATCAGATGCATTGTAAGGAACCACAACCCTCTCTAATAGCGCGTCTGAGATCAGATACATTGTAAGGAACCCCAACCCTCTCTAATAGCGCATCTGAGATCAGATACATTGTAAGGAACCCCAACCCTCTCTAATAGCGCATCTGAGATCAGATGCATTGTAAGGAACCCCAACTCTCTCTAATAGCGCATCTGAAATCAGATGCATTGTAAGGAACCCCAACCCTCTCTAATAGCGCATCTGAGATCAGATGCATTGTAAGGAACCCCAACTCTCTCTAATAGCGTGTCTGAGATCAGATGCATTGTAAGGAACTCCAACCCTCTCTAATAGCGCATCTGAGATCAGATGCATTGTAAGGAACCCCAACCCTCTCTAATAGCGCATATGAGATCAGATGCATTGTGAGGAACCCCAACCCTATCTAATAGCGCGTCCAAGATCAGATGCATTGTAAGGAACCCCAACCCTCTCTAATAGCGCATCTGAGATCAGATGCATTGTAAGGAACCACAACCCTCTCTAATAGCGTGTCTGAGATCAGATGCATTGTAAGGAACCGCAAACCTCTCTAATAGAGCATCTGAGATCAGATGCATTGTAAGGAACCCCAACCCTCTCTAATAGCGCGTCTGAGATCAGATGCATTGTAAGGAACTCCAACCCTCTTTAATAGCGCATCTGAGATCAGATGCATTGTAAGGAACACCAACCCTCTCTAATACCGTGTCTGAGATCAGATGCATTGTGAGGAACCCCAACCCTATATAATAGCGCGTCCAAGATCAGATACATTGTAAGGAACCCCAACCCTCTCTAATAGCGCGTCCAAGATCAGATGCATTGTAAGGAACCCCAACCCTCTCTAATAGCACGTCTGAGATCAGGTGCATTGTAAGGAACCCCAACACTCTCTAATAGCACGTCTGAGATCAGATGTATTATAAGGAACCCCAACCCTCTCTAATAGAGCATCTGAGATCAGATGCATTGTAAGGAACCCCAACCCTCTCTAATAGCGCGTCTGAGATCAGATGCATTGTAAGGAACTCCAACCCTCTCTAATAGCGCATCTGAGATCAGATGCATTGTAAGGAACCCCAACCCTATCTAATAGCACATCCAAAATCAGATACATTGTAAGGAACCCCAACCCTCTCTAATAGCGCGTCCAAGATCAGATGCATTGTGAGGAACCCCAACCCTCTCTAATAGCGCATCTGAGATCAGATGCATTGTAAGGAACCACAGCCCTCTCTAATAGCGTGTCTGAGATCAGATGCATTGTAAGGAACCCCAACCCTCTCTAATAGAGCATCTGAGATCAGATGTATTGTAAGGAATCCCAACCCTCTCTAATAGCGCGTCTGAGATCAGATGCATTGTAAGGAACTGCAACCCTCTCTAATAGCGCATCTGAGATCAGATGCATTGTAAGGAACCCCAACCCTCTCTAATACCGTGTCTGAGATCAGATGCATTGTGAGGAACCCCAACCCTATCTAATAGCGCGTCTGAGATTAGGTGCATTGTAAGGAACCACAGCGCTCTCTAATAGCGCATCTGAGATCAGATGCATTGTAAGGAACCCCAACCCTCTCTAATAGCGTGTCTGAGATCAGATGCATTGTGAGGAACCCCAACCCTATCTAATAGCGCGTCCAAGATCAGATACATTGTAAGGAACCCCAACACTCTCTAATAGCGCGTCCAAGATCAGATGCATTGTAAGGAACCCCAACCTCTCTAATAGTGCATCTGAGATCAGATGCATTGTAAGGAACACAACCCTCTCTAATAGCATGTCTGAGATCAGATGCATTGTAAGGAACCCCAACCCTCTCTAATAGCACGTCTGAGAACAGATGTATTATTAGGAACGCCAACCCTCTCTAATAGTGTATCTGAGATCAGATGCATTGTAAGGAACCCCAACCCTCTCTAATAGCGCGTCTGAGATCAGATGCATTGTAAGGAACCACAACCCTCTCTAATAGCGTGTCTGAGATCAGATGCATTGTAAGGAACCCCAACCCTCTCTAATAGAGCATCTGAGATCAGATGCATTGTAAGGAACCACAACTCTCTCTAATAGCGCGTCTGAGATCAGATGCATTGTAAGGAACTCCAACCCTCTCTAATAGCGCATCTGAGATCAGATGCATTGTAAGGAACCCCAACCATCTCTAATAGTACGTCTGAGATCAGATGTATTATAAGGAAAGCCAACCCTCTCTAATAGTGTATCTGAGATCAGATGCATTGTAAGGAACCCCAACCCTCTCTAATAGCGCGTCTGAGATCAGATGCATTGTAAGGAACCACAACCCTCTCTAATAGCGCGTCCAAGATCAGATGCATTGTAAGGAACCCCAACCCTCTCTAATAGAGCATCTGAGATCAGATGCATTGTAAGGAACCACAACCCTCTCTAATAGCGCGTCTGAGATCAGATGCATTGTAAGGAACTCCAACCCTCTCTAATAGCGCATCTGAGATCAGATGCATTGTAAGGAACCCCAACCATCTCTAATAGCGCGTCTGAGATCAGATGCATTGTAAGGATCCTTAACCCTCTCTAATAGCGCGTCTGAGATCAGGTGCATTGTAAGGAACCCCAACCCTCTCTAGTAGCACGTCTGAGATCAGATGCATTGTAAGGAACCCCAACCCTCTCTAATAGCACGTCTGAGATCAGATGTATTATAAGGAACGCCAACCCTCTCTAATAGTGTGTCTGAGATCAGATGCATTGTAAGGAACCCCAACCATCTCTAATAGCGCATCTGAGATCAGATGCATTGTAAGGATCCTTAACCCTCTCTAATAGCGCGTCTGAGATCAGATACATTGTAAGGAACCCCAACCCTCTCTAATAGCGCATCTGAGATCAGATGCATTGTAAGGAACCCCAACCCTCTCTAATAGCGCGTCTGAGATCAGATGCATTGTAAGGAACTCCAACCCTCTCTAATAGCGCATCTGAGATCAGATGCATTGTAAGGAACCCCAACCATCTCTAATAGTACGTCTGAGATCAGATGTATTATAAGGAAAGCCAACCCTCTCTAATAGTGTATCTGAGATCAGATGCATTGTAAGGAACCCCAACCCTCTCTAATAGCGCGTCTGAGATCAGATGCATTGTAAGGAACCACAACCCTCTCTAATAGCGCGTCCAAGATCAGATGCATTGTAAGGAACCCCAACCCTCTCTAATAGAGCATCTGAGATCAGATGCATTGTAAGGAACCACAACCCTCTCTAATAGCGCGTCTGAGATCAGATGCATTGTAAGGAACTCCAACCCTCTCTAATAGCGCATCTGAGATCAGATGCATTGTAAGGAACCCCAACCATCTCTAATAGCGCGTCTGAGATCAGATGCATTGTAAGGATCCTTAACCCTCTCTAATAGCGCGTCTGAGATCAGGTGCATTGTAAGGAACCCCAACCCTCTCTAGTAGCACGTCTGAGATCAGATGCATTGTAAGGAACCCCAACCCTCTCTAATAGCACGTCTGAGATCAGATGTATTATAAGGAACGCCAACCCTCTCTAATAGTGTGTCTGAGATCAGATGCATTGTAAGGAACCCCAACCATCTCTAATAGCGCATCTGAGATCAGATGCATTGTAAGGATCCTTAACCCTCTCTAATAGCGCGTCTGAGATCAGATACATTGTAAGGAACCCCAACCCTCTCTAATAGCGCATCTGAGATCAGATGCATTGTAAGGAACCCCAACCCTCTCTAATAGCGCGTCTGAAATCAGATGCATTGTAAGGAACCACAACCCTCTCTAATAGCGTGTCTGAGATCAGATGCATTGTAAGGAACCCCAACCCTCTCTAATAGAGCATCTGAGATCAGATGCATTGTAAGGAACCCGAACCCTCTCTATTAGCGCGTCTGAGATCAGATGCATTGTAAGGAACTCCAACCCTCTCTAATAGCGCATCTGAGATCAGATGCATTGTAAGGAACCCCAACCCTCTCTAATAGCGCATATGAGATCAGATGCATTGTGAGGAACCCCAACCCTATCTAATAGCGCGTCCAAGATCAGATGCATTGTAAGGAACCCCAACCCTCTCTAATAGCGCATCTGAGATCAGATGCATTGTAAGGAACCACAACCCTCTCTAATAGCGTGTCTGAGATCAGATGCATTGTAAGGAACCGCAAACCTCTCTAATAGAGCATCTGAGATCAGATGCATTGTAAGGAACCCCAACCCTCTCTAATAGCGCGTCTGAGATCAGATGCATTGTAAGGAACTCCAACCCTCTCTAATAGCGCATCTGAGATCAGATGCATTGTAAGGAACACCAACCCTCTCTAATACCGTGTCTGAGATCAGATGCATTGTGAGGAACCCCAACCCTATATAATAGCGCGTCCAATATCAGATACATTGTAAGGAACCCCAACCCTCTCTAATAGCGCGTCCAAGATCAGATGCATTGTAAGGAACCCCAACCCTCTCTAATAGCACGTCTGAGATCAGGTGCATTGTAAGGAAACCAAACCCTCTCTAATAGCACTTCTGAGATCATATGTATTATAAGGAACGCCAACCCTCTCTAATCGTGTCTGAGATCAGATGTATTGTAAGCATCACCAACCCTCTCTAATAGCGCGTCCAAGATCAGATGCATTGTAAGGAACCCCAACCCTCTCTAATAGCACGTCTGAGATCAGGTGCATTGTAAGGAACCCCAACCCTCTCTAATAGAGCATCTGAGATCAGATGCATTGTAAGGAACTCCAACCTTCTTTAATAGCGCATCTGAGATCAGATGCATTGTAAGGAACCCCAACCCTATCTAATAGCACATCCAAAATCAGATACATTGTAAGGAACCCCAACCCTCTCTAATAGCGCGTCCAAGATCAGATGCATTGTAAGGAACCCCAACCCTCTCTAATAGCGCATCTGAGATCAGATGCATTGTAAGGAACCACAGCCCTCTCTAATAGCGTGTCTGAGATCAGATGCATTGTAAGGAACCCCAACCCTCTCTAATAGAGCATCTGAGATCAGATGTATTGTAAGGAATCCCAACCCTCTCTAATAGCGCGTCTGAGATCAGATGCATTGTAAGGAACTGCAACCCTCTCTAATAGCGCATCTGAGATCAGATGCATTGTAAGGAACCCCAACCCTCTCTAATACCGTGTCTGAGATCAGATGCATTGTGAGGAACCCCAACCCTATCTAATAGCGCATCTGAGATTAGGTGCATTGTAAGGAACCACAGCACTCTCTAATAGCGCATCTGAGATCAGATGCATTGTAAGGAACCCCAACCCTCTCTAATAGCGTGTCTGAGATCAGATGCATTGTGAGGAACCCCAACCCTATCTAATAGCGCGTCCAAGATCAGATACATTGTAAGGAACCCCAACACTCTCTAATAGCGCGTCCAAGATCAGATGCATTGTAAGGAACCCCAACCCTCTCTAATAGTGCATCTGAGATCAGATGCATTGTAAGGAACACAACCCTCTCTAATAGCATGTCTGAGATCAGATGCATTGTAAGGAACCCCAACCCTCTCTAATAGCGTGTCTGAGATCAGATGCATTGTAAGGAACCCCAACCCTCTCTAATACCGTGTCTGAGATCAGATGCATTGTGAGGAACCCCAACCCTATCTAATAGCGCGTCTGAGATTAGGTGTATTGTAAGGAACCACAACCCTCTCTAATAGCGTGTCTGAGATCAGGTGCATTGTAAGGAACGCCAACCCTCTCTAATAGCGCGTCTGAGATCAGATGCATTGTAAATTCTTCTGTATTTGGTACAATTTTTAAATGACCAGAAAATTGCAGGGAACCCTTTAGGGATGCCCGAGGAACCCAATGGTTCCCAGGAACACCTGTTGAAAAACACTGCACTATACATTATTAAATCATGGAATAAGGTTAAAAAAGGTGAAAAATAATGACAAATAGTAAATAAAACTTGGTGTTAGAAAAAAATGGAATAGATAAAGAACTGGGGGGTACTGAACAAAAAAAAGTTAATAGTTGAAAAATGCTAAGAAACAAGTAAGTTCAAAGTCAGCATTCAGTCCATGAGGCTTGAGGCTCTTCAGGGAAAAATCCAATGTGCCTCACGTGGTAGCTAGTCTATTAATGTCGCCAGCTCTGCCCATAGGGTACAGATGTTCCAACCCCATGAAACGCATGGACGAGGCACTGGATGGCTTAAGTAATAAGCGCTGCAGGGAATGTAACTTCTGTTTCGGTCAGAAGACTTATTAGCGAATACAGCTATTCGTATGGGGGACAACCCCTCACAGGGCAACTTTTCTCAAATCTACAAACAGGATTTTATTTGTTAAACACACCACTTTGGCTCAGGCTTATGTAAATGTTATTGTGGAAATGTTGTTTTATTGGTGTTCAGCAGTTAAAAACTGACGTCAGATCCCCTTTAAAAGGCTCATGGTGATTAATAGCCAGTTCTGGCAGTGGCTTCCTTTTAAATATGTTATGGGGCAGCTGACACCCTTGGGTTTGTAGGTAACTCATTCCTAAATCCCCTGAAAGGGAAGTCCTGCCCTGCACAAAAATGAATCAAGGACAGCGGCATGTATAATAAATAAAATGTATTATTATATCATTATAATTCTTACTGTATGTAGTCTTAAATGTTAATTTACAAAAACCAATAAAACCAAAATCCCCCCCCAAAAATAAAACTTTTAACATTTTGAAGGTAAATAAAAGCTTTGGAGGGTTACATTTTACAGTCTTTATCTAGTGTCTTTTTTGTGATAAGACTGTTTGCCATTAAATCAATGTCCAAGTCAAGCATGTTCGGCAGGCCCGCCAGGGGAACCTAGGAAAGCCCTTTTGTTAATCTGTTTCCGCATCTTTCTTCGGAACCCGACTATACCGATAAATGGTCAGAAAGTTTGCTCGACCCGAGGAAGAGATAAAATCTCGAAAGCCTGTCTTATTATATCAGCTGCCAGCCCAAATGAAAAAGGTGTCACCTAAGATCTATTGCTCAGTTACTCTGCACTATCCTAACGGGGGGGGGGGGGGGGTGGGGAGGGGGAGCCTGGCTCTATTCCCGGTATCAGCTCCTTGTGACCTTGGGCAAGTCACTTTATCTCCCTGTGCCTCAGGCACCAAAAACATAGATTGTAAGCTCCACGGGGCAGGGACCTGTGCCTGCAAAATGTCTCTGTAAAGCGCTACGTAAAACTAGCAGAGCTATACAAGAACATGCTATTATTATTATTATTATTATTATTATTAACTGGACCAACACGGCTATTTCTACTTAATTCAAAGTTGAAAGCTTATCTCCTGGGGACTCTGCAACTTTCTGTTTGGCCTCAGGGAACACTGAACCCGCGGGGGACAGATCTGCTTAACCAACGTACAGCGAGGGTTCCCCAGAGGTAGGGTGACCCTTTCCTTATCAGGTTAACCAAAACAAAACAATTTGCTAGCAGCCCGGCCAGACAGAGTCAGACATGCAGAAGTAGGACTAGATAGCTATGTGTAGCACTTCCCGTGTACTCTGTGTGGTACACATCATTATACACCATACTGCAGTCCGAGTGCGGCTCACAATCAAAACATGTATTTTATTTACTATTTAAATATTAGTCGGTGCCATTGGGTCCTTAATGGTCAGAGGCAGCCCCGAGTGAGCTGGATTTGTGTGATTACACAGCAGTGACACGCAGTTGTCATAGAATGTTATTAACCGTGAGCATTCCAACATTCCAAAAGGTGAGTATATAGCAGTAGTATTTATTGATGTATGAGATGCTTTACCAGGAAGTAATACATTGAGATTTACAGTACCTCTCGTTTTCAAGTATGTCCTGGGCACAGAGTTATGATAATACATGGTTGCATTAAATGAACAGTGGTAATACATTCAATGAACAGACATTCCATAGGCAGTTAGAGATAATATATGATTATCGGCGCATGTAACCGTTACAGACAAGGGTAAAACTGTGTTGGAAGAGGTAGGATAGGCCTGCAATGTGTTAGAAGACTTTACCCAACCCAGTAACCGAGCAGCAAACAGTTCACACCTTTGGCTGTCCACCTTTGGGGTGACGCAGATGTAGGCTGAAAGGTTTCAAAATGAATTCAGCTGGCCCTTGACATTCCTTAAACACCGGTGCGTTATTTGCCGGTAGCACTATAAAAAAACAATGGTTAAGGTGATAACGCACGCGGAATTTAATGAGTTATTTTGTGTTAACGAGGGTAATAATATCGGCTATAATTAAAAATGTCACACCTATTAGATTGTAAGTTCTTCAGATCTGGGAATTTCTTCCGGCCAATGATTACTTATTGGGGGGTGATGTGTAATACCAAATTTAGAGCAAAATTGACACAAATGGTGTCATTTTCTTTTTGCGTCTCTCTGCTTCAGTGTATTCACCCTTTGTTATCCCCCGGGACATAGGGAATTTTGTTTTTTTGATTCCTAAGAATTCTGCCAACGGACAGCGGAAACCATGGACTGGATTCTACAAATCCGCCGTCGGGATTACGAAATCCGCGGAGTGTATGGGTGACAATAAAAAACCTGCAAAACGCGAATCGCCCTTTTTGAGATTGATCCGCTGAAATCCGCAGAACCAAAAGGAACCGGACGACCCGATGCGGATCCAAATTCACCGAAAAAGTTCACCCATCTCTCGTTGGAAGGTCTATAAGGGCTGATGTAGGACAGTCGCCCAGGTGCAAAAGTGGGGCAAAAAACTGCTTTTTAAGGCATTATTTTTAATGATAAATTTGGTGCAGCTTTTAGTACCAGTTTTGTAGTTTTGGAAATCATCCCCTATGTATCACGGGAAAGGTCGAGCAAAGCTGGGGCAAATAAAACTGCAAAAGGGGGCCTGTGTACTAAGGCAATGTTGGAGCAAAATTGGAACAAATTGTGTCCTTTTCTGTCGCGCCTCTTTGCTCCAAATTATCAGGGATGTTGCTCCCATTTCAGTGCCAGGTGCTCCATCTTGCACCCTGAGGAAAGTCAGTAGGAGGAGTTGGGGGGAGTTACATGGGGAACAGATTATTATATATGAAAACAGAAACAAAGAGAAAAAAGATCCCAAAATAGCACTCTAGCGTACAAAAGTATCAAAATGTATTAAGCACATAAAACATATACAAAGGATCCAAAGTGTCCCCAGGACTGTCTAATCTTAGAACGCTGATAACAAACTAAGCTACGCACTGGAAACAACAATATAAAGTCAGTACTGGTAAATAGTAAATTAAAGCCATTGTATGACTAAGCTGAATAAACCATGAGGAAGGTGAGTGTGAACAAACAGAAATACCCCAAAAAATTAGTACATATGCAGAACCTGTAGTGTGGAGGCAAAGAATTAGCCTCTAAACACTAGGACCGGCCGGTCAAAAAGTACTGCGTGTAACAACTCATAAATAAATGGCATGTTAGCATCATAGCAAAAGCATACATAAGTGCAATCATACACAGGTTGAAATACACACACAGTGTAGCAGCAAAGCATTAGACAAAGGTCAACACACAGCCAAATTATACTTATCACTGGTTCAGGGAAAAACAAACAGGAAGCTGTATGTCTGCATGTGAAGGGAGTCTGTTCAGAGTAATCAGATCGCCGCAATGCGCGTGCTCCGTGAGCGATATAGGCGCCAAATTCAAAACTGCAGCAGGAAAGAGTAGGACAGCCAGGGGCACCGCTGGATCCAAGACAAACAAAGAAGCCCCGACGCGCACGTTTCGCCACCTGCTTCGTCCGGGGGCTTGATGTAATGGCTAGTTAGAGCCGTATATGTAGTCAAAATTAATGTGACGTGGACATGATCTAATGAGTGAGCCAGCCTGCTCCGGTTACCACTCCCATCAATGAGGAGCCATGACGCAATTCTATCAGCTGTGGTGTCTCTGGCTGGCTCACTCATTAGATCATGTCCATGTCACATTTGGCGCCTATATCGCTCACGGAGCACGCGCATTGCGGCGATCTGATTACTCTGAACAGACTCCCTTCACATGCAGACACACAGCTTCCTGTTTGTTTTTCCCTGAACCAGTGCTAAGTATAATTTGGCTGTGTGTTGACCTTTGTCTAATGCTTTTCTGCTACACTGTGTGTGTATTTCAACCTGTGTATGATTCCACTTATGTATGCTTTTGCTATGATGCTAACATGCCATTTATTTATGAGTTGTTACACGCAGTACTTTTTGACCTGCCGGTCCTAGTGTTTAGAGGCTAATTCTTTGCCTCCACACTACAGGTTCTGCATATGTACTAATTTTTTGGGTATTTCTGTTTGTTCACACTCCGCTTCCTCATGGTTTATTCAGCTTAGTCATACAATGGCTTTAATTTACTATTTACCAGTACTGACTTTGTATTGCTGTTTCCAGTGTGTAGCTTAGTTTGTTATCAGTGTTCTAAGATTAGACAGTCCTGGGGACACTTTGGATCCTTTGTATATGTTTTATGTGTTTAATACATTTTGATACTTTTGTACGCTAGAGTGCTATTTTGGGATCTTTTTTATCTTTGTTTATGTTTTCAGATGTAGCCGGGACCCTTTTCCACCATTTGTTGTTGTGGGGTGGGAGATGCTGCACCTAGGGAACGCTCCGATAACGGAGGTTCAGCGTAAAGGGAGCCGCCATCTTTAGGTTGGCGCCGGGCAGAACTGGTCTGGCAGGAGGTTGCGCATGCGCAGACAAGGTGACCAAAGCCCGCGAAGGAGGAGAGCTCGGATAGGAGGGGAGTTAGGGAACTACGGGTCCCAGCAGCCCCGCGGGCCCCCGTGACACACGAGGACCAATCAGGTACTAGGAAGGGAGGAAAAGGAAGTGGTGGCGCGCACGTTGGGTCAGAGCTAGCTGTAGGAGGAAGGAGAAGGAGCTCCGGTGTAGGGAGGCAGTCCGCCCCCTACCTAGGCCGCATGCCCCAGGCCCAGTTAGGCCCTGAGCCCCAGTAGTGTGAAGCAGAGCTAGGGACTGGCCACAGACAGGTTCCGGATTCCCTTATAGTTACACGATCGCTACCGGGACAGCGGGAGGTCTGGGACCAGGCCCCGCTACCAAGTTGCAGCGTGTCTGGGTGGGATCGCCCCGGATACCTATGGGTGACGTCATCTATGCCCACACCGATCCTTTGTGAAGATAGTTGCAGGACCGGGTACAGGAGTGCCCGGCAGGTAAACTTCAAGTGCACCAACGGTACCATCATTCACTCAGGACACGGTGGCTGCGCAGTCACATATATATATATATATACATTCACTGTCTCACTTGAGGGTGGGGGACGTATTCCAAGAGGGAACTGGACACGGGGTGGGATCACCCAGTGAATGGAAGGGGAGAGTGAGCGCTCGGCGGGACGCTGATAGTAGTGTCTCCTCTAGGAAGGGACACCTGTTGATAAAGCTTATGGTTGCTACAAGTAAAGTATATTGGTAAGGTATATTGCTGTGTGTGTATTAATGTGTATAAGTTCCTGCGAAGACCCACTTCCCCTCGAGCGGAAGCTGTCGCAGGTGGAGGCGCTGCACCAAGTTATAAGTATTGTGCGTACCCCAGGCTCTCCGTGGCGGAGGCTCAGGCCCTGTGAGCCAACAGGTTATACAGCATATGGTAGTGGTCTGTGTTCGCTAGGAACCAGGGCTACACACATATTTATCATCCCTAGCACCGCCAGTAGTGTTGATTCTGTACACTTTACTTTACTGGTTTTAGCACTTCTTATTCATGGTCTGTTACAGGCTTTTTTTTGTGTTTCAGATTATTATATATGTATGTATATATGTATGTCTTTATTTATATAGCGCCATTAATGTACAGTACATAGCGCTTCACAGTAGTAATACATGTGACAATCATATAAATAACAAATAATACAAATAACAGATTACGGGAATAAGGGCTTCAGATATAAAAGTAACATTTCGGAAGAGGAGTCCCTGTCCCGAAGAGCTTACAATCTAATTGGTAGGTAGGAAGGACGTACAGAGACAGAAGGAGGGAGTTCTGGTAAGTGCGTCTGCAGGGGGCCAAGGTTTATGTATCATGTGTATACGGTTCTACTCATATGCTTCTTTAAGCAAGTGTGTCTTAAGATGGGTCTTAAAGGTGGATAGAGAGGGTGCTAGTCGGGTATTGAGGGAACGGGCATGCCAGAGGTGTGGAGCAGTCAGTGAGAAAGGTTTAAGGCGGGAGAGGGCTTTAGATACAAAGGGGGTAGAGAGAAGACATCCTTGAGAAGAACGCAAGAGTCTGGATGGTGCAGAGCGAACAATTAGGGCTGAGATGTAAGGAGGGGCAGAAGAGTGTAAAGCTTTAAAAGTGAGGAGAAGAATGGAGTGTGAGATGCGGGATTTGATAGGAAGCCAGGAGAGGGATTTCAGCAGGGGAGACGCTGAGACAGATTTAGGAAAGAGTAGAGTGATTCTGGCAGCAGTGTTTAGGATAGATTGTATAGTAGGGGTGACAGGGAAGAGGCAGGAAGGCCGGACAGCAGGAGGTTACAGTAATCGAGACGGGAGAGAATGAGGGTATCACATTCTGTGTCTTTGCCCCAGTTTGCACCTAAGAGTCAGTAGGAGGAGTCAGGGCCATCTTAACAACATTAGGGGCTCCCGGGCAAAGCAGTGCACAGGGCCCGGCCTACACTGTCGCTCCCAGCCTCCCAGGCGCTCACTAGCAGCAGCAGGCACCGGAAGTGCTGCACTGCTAGGCTGCGAGCGGTTGTTACGCGAGCCGGGATGCCAGGCGGTCGGATAGCGAGCGGAGCCGGGCGGGGGGAGAGTGAGCGGAGCCGAGGTGCCGGGCGGGGGAAGAGCAAGCGGAGCCAGGGTGCTGGGCGGGGGGAGAGCGAGCAGAGCCGGGATGCCGGGCGGGCGGATAGCGAGCGGAACCGGGCGGGCGGAGAGCGAGCGGAGCCGGGGTGCCGGGCGGGGGAAGAGCAAGCGGAGCCGGGGTGCCGGGCGGGGGGAGAGCGAGCAGAGCCGGAATGCCGGGCGGGCGGATAGCGAGCGGAGCCGGGGTGCCGGGCGGGGGGGAGAGCGAGCGGAGCCGGGTTGCCGGGCGGGGGGAGAGCAAGCAGAGCCGGGGTGCCGGGCAGAGGGATAGCGAGCGGAGCCGGGGTGCCGGGCGGGGGGAGAGCGAGCAGAGCCGGGTTGCCGGGCGGGGGGAGAGCAAGCAGAGCCGGGGTGCCGGGCGGGGGGAGAGCAAGCGGAGCCGGGGTGCCGGGCGGGGGGAGAGCGAGCGGAGCCGGGGTGCCGGGCAGGGGGAGAGCGAGCGGAGCCGGGGTGCCGGGCGGGGGGAGAGCGAGCGGAGCCGGGGTGCCGGGCGGGGGGAGAACGAGCGGAGCCGGAGTTCCAAGCGGGGGGAGAGCGAGCGGAGCCGGGGTGCCGGGCGGGGGAGAGCGAGCGGAGCCGGGGTACCGGGCGGGGGGAGAGCGAGTGGGGTTGCCAGGTGGCTTGTCCAAAAATACTGGACACAATGGTGAAAGGTGCGACGCGCGAGAATCGTTGGTGGGGAAGAATGTTATTTATATATGACCTGACTGTTATGGCATTTGTTCTAAATTTCACTCCAAGTAATCACCAATTTGCACCAATTTATACTCTATTTCGTAAAAAATCTGGGGCAGAGTCTTGGGAGGGAGCGCCCTTCCGAGGATTGTTTTAGGAAATAGAATATGAAATAGTGCAAATTGGTGCAAATTGGTGCAAATTGGTGCATGCTTGGAATGAAATTTAGAACAAATTACGTAATGCTCAAATCATTTATAAATAACTGACCTGCAGTCATACTGTACATGGCGAGCAATACTGATCTAACTGCTCCTCCCACAAATTCCAAGATTGTTGCACCCCCTCATCCTCTCTCTCTCCCCCCTTGTCCTCTCACCCCCCTTGTCCTCTCACCACCTCCCTTCATCCTCTCTCATCCCCCCATCCCCCCTCCCTTCATCCTCTGTTACCCCCAATCCCTTCATCCTCTCAACCCCCCCTCCCTGTCATTATCAGTACAGTAGCTTTCAAATTTAGACTTCAAAATCCAGCTTTAGGCCTGGGACATAGTACGGTGAGCCTTGCTGAGCCGTGCTGAGCCGCGCTGAGCAGATGCACTTACCCCCTGCATCTGTCATCAGCGCGGCTTTAGCAGCCGCTTCCGCATGCGTGCAGAGGCTCAGATATTTTGGACCGCACACATCCAATGGGAGCGAGGGACTAGCCCCACCTCCGTTCCGCCTCCGCCCCGCCCCCAAAGCGCGCTCACTGCCTCGCCTGCCAGGACACAAAAAAGCTCCAGTTTGAGCAGGCGAGGAGAGCAGGAGCGCGGATCAGCGCGGCCCGAGGCACCATGCCCGAGGCCTTACATTGCATATTGAATCATGCAATTGAATAAGTAACCTGCTCTGCCTTCTTGGGGATGATCTGTGAGTAAGGGTGCTGCAGAGATTGCAATGCTGCTGTGATGAGGGAGGAGATCAGTAAGTAAGGGTGCTGCAGAGATTGCAATGCTGCTGTGATGAGGGAGGAGATCTGTAAGTAAGGGTGCTGCAGAGATTGCAATGCTGCTGTGATGAGGTAGGAGATCTGTAAGTAAGGGTGCTGCAGAGATTGCAATGCTGCTGTGATGAGGGCTGAGATCAGTAAGTAAGGGTGCTGCAGAGATTGCAATGCTGCTGTGATGAGGGAGGAGATATGTAAGTAAGGGTGCTGCAGAGATTGCAATGCTGCTGTGATGAGGGAGGAGATATGTAAGTAAGGGTGCTGCAGAGATTGCAATGCTGCTGTGATGAGGGAGGAGATATGTAAGTAAGGGTGCTGCAGAGATTGCAATGCTGCTGTGATGAGAGCTGAGTTATGTAAGTAAGGGTGCTGCAGAGATTGCAAAGCTGCTGTGATGAGAGCTAAGTTATGGAGCCTTTCTGAGAATTTACAATGCTGGTTATTTTTAATAGATCTTGAAAATGGGAAGACTGTTAGTATAGTAAAAGAAAAGTAAGGGTGAGTGAGCAATTAAACAAAGTTGCCAGTACTGTATGTACTGTCTGTCAACACACACACACACACACACACACACACACACACACACACACACACTGAGACGTTCACTCAAACACACACACACTGAGGCACACACATATACAGGCGGGACACAGGACACAGACAGATAGACAGACACACACTGAGACACACACATACACTCACACACGGATACACACACATATACAGACAGGACACAGATAGACAGACACACACTGAGACACACACTGAAACAACACATATACAGACAGAAACACACTGAGACACACACACACAGATAGACAGACACACACATATACAGACAGAAACACACTGAGACACACACACACAGACAGGACACTCAGACACACAGACACAGCCTCACCTCTGCTGCATGCTTTTCCTTCGCTCTTTGGCCCCACCCCCCAGGCTCCTGCCACCTCCTGATTGGCTGAATTACAAAGCAGCAACCAATCAGAAGCTGCCTAGCCCCCTTGCAGCAGCAGCCCTGCGCTATCCCATATCCGGTATTATCTCTCATATTTTACCGGACAGGGGAACCGAATACCGGACACCCTGCAACCCTAAGAGCGAGCCGGGGTGCCGGGCGAGGGAGAGCAAGCGGAGCCGGGGTGCCGGGCGGGGGGGAGAGCATTGGTGAGCACGCATGGGACAGGCGCGTGGGGCCCCCCTATGCTGTGGGGCCCCCGGGCAACTGCCCAGCGTGCCCATATGTTAAGACGGCCCTGGGAGGAGTTGGGGAGGAGTTACATGGTGCACAGATTATAATGAGATGTATCACATTCTGCGTCTCTGCCCCAGCATGCACCTTGAGGAGAGTCAGTAGGATTAGGTGGGGGGAGTTACATGGTGCACAGATTATAATGAGATGTATCACATTCTGCGTCTCTCTCCCATCTTGCACCTTGGGGAGAGTCAGTAGGAGGAGTTGGGGGAGGAGTTACATGGGACACAGATTATAATGAGATGTATCACATTCTGCGTCTCTCTCCCATCTTGCACCTTGGGGAGAGTCAGTAGGAGGAGTTGGGGAGGAGTTACATGGTGCACAGATTATAATGAGATGTATCACATTCTGCGTCTCTGCCCCAGCTTGCACCTTGGGGAGAGTCAGTAGGAGGAGTTGGGAGGAGTTACATGGTGCACAGATTATAATGAGATGTATCACATTCTGCGTCTCTGTCCCAGCATGCACCTTGGGGAGAGTCAGTAGGAGGAGTTGGGGAGGAGTTACATGGGGCACAGATTATAATGAGATGTATCATATTCTGTGTCTCTGCCCCAGCTTGCACCTTAGGGAGAGTCAGTAGGAGGAGTTGGGGAGGAGTTACATGGGGCACAGATTATAATCCTATGTATCAAACTCTCTGCATGTGTGAGTCACTTTTTCTCCTTACGCTCTGAGTTGACCTTAATCTTGATATTTAACGATGTTGCTCTTTATGTAAGAAACTGGAGAGACAGGTTTGGTATATATTTTGGAGCTAAATGGGAGCACATTTCTCTGTCCATTGATACACAAGGACTAAGATGTTTTGAAGAAAAATCCAACTGGTTTCAATGGGACTTTATTCTTTAATACACACGGTGCAGTTATTTTGCCCCAGAATTGCTCCCCCTTTTTACCTTGATACATTGGGGGTTATTTACTAAAGTCTTCTGGCTGAAGTGTCCGTGTAAAAGAATTGCACCAAATTTATCAAAGAAAGAACGTCTAATTTCTGTCAACGTGATCCCTCGTATTTAATTATGAGGCCAAATCTGTGACTGGAAAAACAGTGTCCTGGTGCGGTGTGGTTCGATAAAGCGCTGATGCGCCAGACGAGTTGGTGGGTTTCACTTACCTTTGTTTTTTTTTTTACCTATTACCTTTTTTTTAATGGTGTTTACCTCTCGATTCTCTGTTTCTGTCTGGCAGTGCCTCATACCAGTGCATAGTCTTCCCTGTTCCAGTAGTGAGCAGATCCTGCACAATGAGGAGCTCCCAGCGTCCGATTTCCCGGGGCCTGGGACTAGAGTTTTAACCACTCCCACCCCCGTCATGTCGGCTATTTTGCAAGCTCCCCCATTTCACACCTTCTAGCGATCCCCTCCTCTATATCCCCCCTCTCCCCATGTATTTATCTCCCCGTCTCAGTCTTACCCCTTCCTCACTCACTCTGCCCCTCTCACCCCTCTCTCTTCCTTACTCCCTGTCTTACACCCCCTCTCTCCTCTCACTCTCTGTCTCATCCATCCCGGCCACATGCACACAGTCCCCCCCACAATAAAAACTGCCTCACAAAATACATACAAACCCCCCTCCAATACATATAAACACCCCAAATACAAAAAGCCCCACCCCCCAAATACATACAAAACCCAACCCACCTTCATATACAGACAAACCCCCCTCACATATAATGCATACAAACCCCCCTCAAATACAAACAACCCCATCCCCCAAATACATACAAAAAAAACCCAACCCCCTCAAATACATACAAACCTCAAGCCTGCCAAATACATACAAAAATCCCCCCATCACCTCCCAAATAATACAAAAATCACCACCCCCCTCAAATACATATAAAAAACCCACACGGCAAAGACATACAAAACCCCCACCTCCCAAATACATTTTAAAAAAGCCCCACCCCCTTCAAATATATACAAACCCACACCCCCAAATGCATACAAAATCCCCACCCCATAATACTTACAAAAATCTCCACCCCCACATCCCAAATACATACAAAAAAACACCCCCCTCAAACACATACAAACCATTCATGCCCCAAATTCATACAAAACCCACCAACCCCCAAAGACATATAAAAAAATCCAACCCACAATACATACAACCCACCCTCACCCAAATACATACCAAAAACACTCACCAAATACATAGAAGACCCCCCTAAACCCCAAAATACATACAACCCCCCCCCCCCACCTCCCAAATACATACAAACACACTTACCTTGGGGATGGTCTCTCCCCAAGCTGCTGAGGGCCTCCTGTCAATTCTAGCTTATGGCATGCACTGATGTCAGAGTAAGGCCTGGCATGGGATAGTGAGGGAGGCCCACAGCTGGGGAGTGCTGGGTACGGCAGCAACGAGTGGACCGGCAGCCGGGCAAAGAAATTCCAGTGCCAGCCAGACCACCTACTAGGGTTGCCAGGTGTTTCTCCAAAAAATACTGGGAACAATGGTGAAAGGTGCAATGCACTTGAGACACACATACACACACCCCCTTTATACCTCTCCGCTCCATGTTGTTTCCTCCTCTCCTCTGCCCCACCCCCAGGCTCCTAAAACCACCTCCTGATTGGCTGCATTACCCAGCAACAGCCAATCAGGATGGAAGAATGCTGCCCTGCCCCCTACCAACAGCCTTGCACATTGAAATCCTGCGGCTCCCCAACCGGTCAGGTCACTATGCCCAGAGAGGTAATACCGGACACATACATCTCCAGTATTACCTCTCATTTTTTACTGGACAGAATGTCCAAATACAGGACAGTTCGGTTCAATACTGAATACCTGGCAACCCTACCACCTACAGCTCCCGGGCCCGGGACGCTTGTCCTGGCACTCCCCCCTTGTTGGCCGCCCTGCCCAACGATATACAGAATTATTTATCTATTTATAAAATGTTTTATCAGGAAGTAATACATTGAGAGTTACCTTTTGTTTTCAAATATGTCCTGGGCATAGAGTTATGATGACAAGTACATGGTTACATTAAGTGAGCAGGGTTATACATTATATACTGTACAATACATTAACTGTTCATGCAGAGATAATATATGTTATAGGCGTATGTAACAGTTACAGACCAGATTAAAATATGAGACAGCTTTAGTTTTGAAAGAACTTAGGCCGCGCTTATAGTACCGGCGACGCTGATGTCACGCGGGGGTTGCTGGAAAAATCAAATTGACGTGACTTCCAGTGATCCCGACCAAGCCGTCAATACATCTGTTTTACCGCAACGTCGCATCGCTGTCGCCGGCACTATAAGCGTGACCTGGTGGTGGCTGTGAGAGTCTCCAGTAGATTGTTCCAGTTTTGGGGTGCACGGTAAGAGAAGGAGGAGCGGCCGGATACTTTGTTGAACTTTTGGACCATGAACAGTCTTTTGGAGTCAGATCTCAGATGATTAGTGCTGCATGTGGTAGGGGTGAGGAGCTTGTTCAGATAGGCGGGAAGCTTGCCCAGAAAGTATTTGAAGGCAAGATAGGAAAGCTGAACTTTGCGCCGAGACTCATGACTCACGTGTATGCTTGTGCACTGTTTGTGGAGATTCCACTTGTGGGTACAAGGCTGAACTTATGTATGCATTAGCTGAATAAATGTATTGTGCTGTTGTTCCTGGTAGTTAAAGTTATCTTCCAATCAGAAGGTCCCAGGTAGGCGTTATCTACTATTAACAAGCTTGACTTTATACCCTTGATTATTGAAGTTACAAAGGAGCCCCGGATTTCATCATCTGTATATTAAGTGCTATTTTCAGTGATTCATCTCCCGTGCCCCCAATACTTCTGAGCACCAGAATCCTTCCGGGACCATACAATACCAAATCTGTAAAGCGCTGCATAATACTGTACATAGCTAGAGTTATATACAAGAAGATACAAGATAACATGCAAACAGAATGATTATTATGTTACACGCTCCCTGCCAGAGCCAGGGGTAACATATTGGATACCCCACTAAATTATATTTCTCGCAGAGTTTATCTTTTTTTTTTAAATTACCCTTAAAGAGGTAATCCACGCAGCACATAAAAAAAGAAACACATCTTTTTGTTTGCTTTAATACTGTATATGCAGCCTTTGATTACTTTTATTGAAAACTAGTTACCTAAGCTGCAGATCGATTTAGTCTCCCGTCATCGATCA
This sequence comes from Ascaphus truei, assembly GCF_040206685.1. NCBI lineage: Eukaryota > Metazoa > Chordata > Amphibia > Anura > Ascaphidae > Ascaphus > Ascaphus truei. The sequence continues at coordinate 17,639,654 of NC_134483.1, forward strand.
GCAAAATCCTGCTTCCCAGGGTTCACTAAATGGCTGCCTTTCACTTTGAATTAATCCTTCAGTCAGTGTAACTCAGCAGCTACAATGTATCCTTATATTACTGTAACCGCCCCCCCCCCCCGCATTGGGGTTACTACAGTAGGCAGCGTGAGAACTAAGCTGGCCAATCACAGAGGGAGTGAAACCACACCCCTGACTGAAGGATGACGGAGGGAAGGGAGTTACCTCAGAACTCAGGAGGAAGGGCTGAGAAGAGGGCTCACTGTAAATAGATATAGGTAAATAAGTATAGTTAGATAGAGACAGTTGATTGTTTTAAAAGTTAGTTTGAGGCCATTTGTATCACAAGATGAGGTAGGTGCCATAGGTATGCAGGGCACTGTTTATACCAAGTATAAAAAAATCAGTAGAATTCAGTGTCCCCTGAACAGGGATACCTGCTGCACATAGAAGGTATTAGATACTAGATACTGCTGCTACCCTGACCTAGTTACCAGGTGTACATTCTATGTGTCAGTATACTGCTGCTAACCTGACCTAGTTACCAGGTATACCTTGTTTGTGTCAGTATACTGCTGATACCCTGACCTAGTTACCAGGTATACCTTCTATGTGTCAGTATACTGCTGATACCCTGACCTAGTTACCAGGTATACCTTCTATGTGTCAGTATACTGCTGATACCCTGACCTAGTTACCAGGTATACCTTCTATGTGTATCTAGTATACTGACACATAGAAGGTATACCTGGTAACTAGGTCAGGGTAGCAGCAGTATACTGACACATAGAAGGTATACCTGGTAACTAGGTCAGGGTAGCAGCAGTATACTGACACATAGAAGGTATACCTGGTAACTAGGTCAGGGTAGCAGCAGTATACTGACACATAGAAGGTATACCTGGTAACTAGGTCAGGGTAGCAGCAGTATACTGACACATAGAAGGTACACCTGGTAACTAGGTCAGGGTAGCAGCAGTATACTGACACATAGAAGGTACACCTGGTAACTAGGTCAGGGTAGCAGCAGTATACTGACACATAGAAGGTATACCTGGTAACTAGGTCAGGGTAGCAGCAGTATACTGACACATAGAAGGTATACCTGGTAACTAGGTCAGGGTAGCAGCAGTATACTCACACATAGAAGGTATACCTGGTAACTAGGTCAGGGTAGCAGCAGTATACTGACACATAGAAGGTATACCTGGTTACTAGGTCAGGGTAGCAGCAGTATACTGACACATAGAAGGTATACCTGGTAACTAGGTCAGGGTAGCAGCAGTATACTGACACATAGAAGGTATACCTGGTAACTAGGTCAGGGTAGCAGCAGTATACTGACACATAGAAGGGACACCTGGTAACTAGGTCAGGGTAGCAGCAGTATAGATACACATAGAAGGTATACTTGGTAACTAGGTCAGGGTAGCAGCAGTATACTGACACATAGAAGGTATACCTGGTAACTAGGTCAGGGTAGCAGCAGTATACTGACACATAGAAGGTATACCTGGTAACTAGGTCAGGGTAGCAGCAGTATACTGACACATAGAAGGTATACCTGGTAACTAGGTCAGGGTAGCAGCAGTATACTGACACATAGAAGGTATACCTGGTAACTAGGTCAGGGTAGCAGCAGTATACTGACACATAGAAGGTATACCTGGTTACTAGGTCAGGGTAGCATCAGTATAGATACACATAGAAGTTATACCTGGTAACTAGGTCAGGGTATCAGCAGTACACTGACACATAGCAGGTATACCTGGTAACTAGGGCAGGGTATCAGCAGTATACTGACACATAGAAGGTATACCTGGTAACTAGGTCAGGGTAGCAGCAGTATACTGACACATAGAAGGTATACCTGGTAACTAGGTCAGGGTAGCAGCAGTATACTGAAACATAGAAGGTACACCTGGTAACTAGGTCAGGGTTGCAGCAGTATAGATACACATAGAAGGTATACCTGGTAACTATGTCAGGGTAGCAACAGTATACTGACATATAGAAGGTATACCTGGTAACTAGTTCAGGGTATCAGCAGTATACTGACACATAGAATGTATACCTACCTGGTAACTAGGTCAGGGTAGCAGCAGTATACTGACACATAGAAGGTATACCTGGTAACTAGGTCAGGGTAGCAGCAGTATACTGACACATAGAAGGTACACCTGGTAACTAGGTCAGGGTATCAGCAGTATAGATACACATAGAAGTTATACCTGGTAACTAGGTCAGGGTATCAGCAGTATACGGACACATAGAAGGTATACCTGGTAACTAGGGCAGGGTATCAGCAGTATACTGACACATAGAAGGTATACCTGGTAACTAGGTCAGGGTAGCAGCAGTATACTGACACATAGAAGGTAGACCTGGTAACTAGGTCAGGGTAGCAGCAGTATACTGACACATAGAAGGTACACCTGGTAACTAGGTCAGGGTAGCAGCAGTATAGATACACATAGAAGGTATACCTGGTAACTAGGTCAGGGTAGCAGCAGTATAGATACACATAGAAGGTATACCTGGTAACTAGGTCAGGGTATCAGCAGTATACTGACACATAGAAGTTACACCTGGTAACTAGGTCAGGTTAGCAGCAGTATAGATACACATAGAAGGTATACCGGGTAACTAGGTCAGGGTAGACGTAATATAGAGACACGTAGAGAAGGTACACCTGTTAACTAGTTCAGGATAGGAGTAAGATAGGTACATTTAGTACTTCTACCTGGTAACAAAGTCAGGGTAACATATATATATATATAGTATCCCTAGTAACTTGGACAGGTGAGGATTAGGAAAAAGAAGCAAGAATTATATTCTGGTAACTAGGTAGAAATAGGTGGGGATACAACAAAGAGCATAGAGATACGTGGTTACTAGATAAAAATATATATAGATAGATGGACAGATAAAAGCTGGGGTATGTATTATTTTAATAGTGATGTAGAAGATGTTAGAGTTCAAGTTACAAAGGTATAATAATAATAATAATTATTATTATTATTAGAAGAAGAAGAAGAAGAAGAAGAAGAAGAAGAAGAAGAAGAAGAAGGGCATGTACAGTTTTAATAAGTGATGTGCCTCCTCACCAACCTCTGAGAGGAAGAAAATGTTACAACCATTAATAAAGATTAATTTTATTCAAAGCTACTAAACGCCTGGCGCCCATCCTTTAACACCTTGCCTATCTCCTGGAAGGACCGTGCCCAACCGCGGGAACCATGAGTTTGGATTAAGGAATGCACCCGGAGAAGCTAGTACCTCCTTTAACTTGTAAACTCCCTTGGAGCTGGGCAGGCAGGGGTAACATTACTAAGGTTACATGATCTATTGTTACAGTTTGCAGCTGAAACTGCTGGGAACATTGGCAACAAAGGATCACAAACAGGAAAGTGTTGCGAAGATCTTGGGGAGGTGGGCTAAACCTGCTATAGAACTCAGAACATGCTTAGTATATTAAAACTCATTAAAAATGGTACTAAGATGAATTTAAAAAAAAAATGTAGTAAGTATTATCTAACACTACAGAACTGATTTATTTAACAAAAAACACACACGTAGGATTGCTCCCTTAACCCCTTCACTTCCAAAGGTGCCAGCAACACATTCACCTGGCAGCGAGCGGCTGCTCACTCCGCAATGTGCTGCAGACCTCGTCAAGCGACGAAAGGGTTAATGGCGCCCCAACACTAAAACCCTTACAGAGGGAAAGGGCTCTTCTGCTCTGTGTCACTGTGTGTTACAGGCGAGCCTGGGACACGCAGGGTTTAACGCAGACTCCCAGGCTTACACTCTGTGCTCAACCTAAAGCCAGTCTTGTTTGTCTCCTAATGATTGCAGATTTAATGGGAATCCCACACTCTCCCAGTCATTGAACGTACATGAAAACACCCAGCCCGCTCTATAGGAAGAGGAAAATAACAAGGTTGTCGTGCGTGGTGCTTGGGAGAGGTGTGTCACTTAGAGCTGCATGGGAGGTGGCTGAGCGTGTGTGTGAACTTATAAGCACAGACACATCATCTTCTCTAGTAGTAGTTGCCCTGACTGAGCAGCTGAGAGCTGAAGCAGCAGCATCACTTCTCTCCCCGCAGAAGGTTACACACGGGAGCCGGCTGAGATGGGGCGCCAGAAGGAGTTTGTCAACAGGGTGTCGGAGATGCTGAGGATCCGGAACAAGCTGCTGCGGCAGGCGCTGTCCGAGTGCCTCGGGACGCTCATTCTTGTGGTAAGTCAGGATGGGAGCATTGGAACCTTTTCGCAAAGCACCGAGAAGTAATGGCAAGATCAGAGCGACTGTCTCGGGGTCTGTATCGAGGCAAAAGTGGAGCAATTCTGGGGCAAAAAAAAAAACCTGAACGCGGTGTCAGAAAAGATAAAAAAAAACAACCTATTGGGGTATATGTATAAAGGCAAAAGTGGTACAATTCCTAGGGCAGAAACGCCGCACCATGTGTATCAAAAGAGAAAATCCAATAAGTTTTTGATACATACGGTGTGGTTCCATTATGTTGCCCATGAATTTCTGCACTTTTGCCTTGATTCATGCTGTATGCGCCACGGATTTCCATAACGTTATTTCTTTGATATATACAGTATTGTATGATGCAGTTATTTAGCTCCAGAATGGCTCCATTTTTGCATTGATAAGTACGTCCCTGTAACAGGGGTGGGCAACTCCAGTCCTCAAGGGTCATCAACAGGTCAGGTTTTCACGGATATCTCTGCTTCAGCACAGGAGGCTCCATCAGTGGCTCAGCCGAAGACTGCACCACCTGTGCTGAAGCAGGGCTATCCTGAAAACCTGACCTGTTGGTGGCCCTTGACGACTGGCGTTGCCCACCCCTGCCTTAGACCCTTCCTACCAGAGCAGTCAGCTCTGCAATGTGTGAGCCAGGAGTTAATGCCACATGTTGTCATTCGCAGATCTCGGTTAGAGTTGCAGGAAAGTCACTGTGCCTCCCTGTGCTCCGCTCTCAGAATGACAGTGTACCTTCTCTGATTGGGAAATGTGGTTCCATTATTGTACCTGTGGGAATTCTGTGTATAGGGCTCTTATAACGAGCTGGCAGTGTACACAGTGCTGTATGTAGATTTGGGCAGCACAGTGAATACCCTATCCTGAGGAACTGACAATTACATTTTGGTGCCAGTGGCACAGGGGGTGAATGGGGTCTGTCTCCAAGCTTCAAAACGGGGTCAAAGGTACAATGTAAAAGTGGTGCAATATTTGGGCAAAAACCTTTACTACGCGTATTCGACATAACAATCCCAGTGAATGTTTTGGGCAGAATTGCCCCACTTTTGCCGGGATAAATATTTTTGGTTATAAATCTGGTTTAATTCTGTTGTGCTGGTTTCTGCACCAAAGGGAATTTCTCAAGGTAACAAGGACAGCTGGCACTCAAAGGTTATTCACTAAAGCCCCCCAGTGGGGCAAAACCAGTGCAAAAAAAAATGAACCAGATTTCACAAAGAAAAAAGTCTTTCAATGTAACCAACGGTACTGTGCGTAGTCAGATCATATTTGAGTTTTTCATTCTGTCACAGTTTTAGTGCTAAAAAGTACAGTACAGTACAAAGGTTGTTATGGGACTTCATACATCTCATGCATAGGGGTCACTCTGTCACAAAGTTTATCAAAAATCAGGAAATTAGATTTTTTTTTTAATGGATACATTTGCTGCAATTGTTTGCCCCATCTGCCTTAGATTTCCCTTTGGGGAGAGTCAGTGGGGGGCGTGGGAGGGGGGAGTTACATGGTGCACAGATTATAATGAGACGTTTCACAGTCCGGGTACTTCCTGCCCCTCTCTTTTTGCCTTCTCTTGTGTGCCTGTAAGTCTCACTTTCTGCATCAGATGTAAGGAACTGTTCTTACCCCCACGCCGCCGCAGCTCTGCTGGGAAAACCGGGGCGAGGTGCCAGAGCTTTCTCTGCGCTGATAAAGTGTTCTTATCACTAAGTTACTGCCGGGCTTTTGGGAGTGAGCGTCTTTCTGCATAATCACTGATAACCCCGCTGTGTGCCATCGTTACCCGGCTGGATAACATCCGGCAGAGCTGCAATACATTGCCGGCAGAGATGGACTTGGTTATTACAGGGGTATTGGCAGTTCCGCAGCAAGTGGTGGGTGGTATACAGTTGTAGCAAGACTTACTTACCCAGTGCCGCAGACGAACAAGCAAAAGCCTGCGGCGTCGGAGACGGTGTCTGCCACGATCGCTCTGCTGGGGGTCCATGCTTCCGAATGGGAAACCCCGCACAGCCTTAATTCTTCAGCGCTGTGACATTAAGGCTTGATACATCTGTATGGGAAGCTTGTTGGCTAAAGTTTTAAAGACCATTTAGGATAGTCATTTTCCAGGTCCTCCATGTACATGGAGTGCTGTTTATATTCAGAAATGCACTGGGCGGTGGGCACTGAGAGTTAGGTTACCTGTGGCTGCATGCGTACTAGAAATCATATCAAAGCCTTCTGTGCCAGGATCTCAGCCACTCACTGCAAAGAGACAGCGGGGCAAATAACCCCCAGTGCATTATACAGGCGGGTTCCTCCTAATCTCCCGGCAGCAACTGAGCACAAAACTAGTTCAAAAAGGAGCACCAGGGGAGTTAAAAAAAAACACACTGAAAACAGTACTATTTTTGCTGTGATGAATCTGGTGCCGTTTTGTTTGCACCGTTATTGCTCCAGTTTTAAAGCCGGGAGATTTATATAATCTCCAATATCTTTGGGCTGAGATGTAAGGAGGGGCAGAAGAGTGTAAAGCTTTAAAAGTGAGGAGGAGAATGGAGTGTGAGATGCGGGATTTGATCGGAAGCCAGGAGAGGGATTTCAGGAGGGGAGTACAGGCATACCCCGCATTAACGTACGCAATGGGACCGGAGCATGTATGTAAAGCGAAAATGTACTTAAAGTGAAGCACTACCTTTTCCCACTTATCGATGCATGTGCTGTGCTGCAATCGTTATATACGTGCATAACAGATGTATATAACGCATTTGTAACAGGCTCTACAGTCTCCCTGCTTGCGCACAGCTTCGGTACAGGTAGGGAGCCGGTATTGCTGTTCAGGACGTGATGACAGGCGCATGCGTGAGCTGCCGTTTGCCTATTGGGCGATATGTACTTACTCGCGAGTGTACTTAAAGTGAGTGTACTTAAAGCGGGGTATGCCTGTACTGTACCAAACTAATCAAATAACTAGATCTCACTGTTAATGCAGTTTCCGTCCCTCAGTCCCCCCCCCCCCTCCAAGATTTGCATTTGGGAGACTTTGACAAGTAGCCCCCACAGCATGTTTCAGTTACAGTAGGTGTCTGCCTTACATATAGTGTAGCTGTATTTTCAGGTGGCTGTCAGTAGAATGTTCCGAGCCTTGTTCTCTTTCCGCTGCCTTATTCACCCCTCTCTCTGCTTATTAGAGCAGTGTAGGATCCTGTGCTTACTGAAGGTAAACACCTAGGCACTGTGCATTCTGGAGGTATAACTTACGGGTACATCCAACATGTAAAGCAAAGTAAATAGCAGAAGGGAAAGCAAAGTAAATAGCAGAAGGGAGAGATTTGTGTCTGTACGAGGCTAGAACCCAGCACGTTTGCAGCGGTGGGGAACCTTTGGGTTTTTTTTAAATGTTAATGCACCCGCCCCTGATGTAGCCTTTCCTAAACTCTGTACAGTATGTGAGCGCCAAAGCTGCACGTGGTATCAAAAAAACCCCTACAATATTTCCAGTGCTTTGATAATGCTGCTTTGCAATGCGATGCTGCCCCCTACGGCACTGAACAGGTTAATCCGCCATCCGGTCAGAAAATCATTGCGACAGTTATAACTCATAGACTTACGTGCCCCCGTTTTGCCTACGGGAGACTTTAACAAATAGACCTGCTATAAGTTCTCTAGAAACCCCTATAAGTTCCCTGTAGGGGTTTGGAGAGGATAGGTGGGGCCGGAGAGGCAGAGAATGGGATGGTGCTAGGGCAGCGGGAGGGCAACTCCTGTCCTCAAGGGCCTCCAACAGGTCAGGTTTTCAGGATATCCCTGCTTCAGCACAGGTAGCTCAATCAGCCTCTGCTACAACACAGGTGTCTCAATGTTTGACTGAGCCACTGATTGAGCACCTGTGCTGAAGCAGGGATAACCTGAAAACCTGACCTGTTGGTGGCCCTTGGAGACTAGAGTTGGCCACCCCTGCCATGGACCATTGGAAATATGGCCCCAAGAGCTTCGCACCCTGGTTTAGGTTCTTCTAAAATGACGCTTACGACCGTTAATGTATTTATTATGCCGTCACTTTATGAATGACACTTGCACCATTGGGGATCAGCCGTGGCAATCCCCGGGGTCTGTCACTCGTCCACGTCCCCCTGGTAATAGCTTTAGGTCGCTGTGTGTTGTCTGCATTGTTTTGTGTTGCAACATATTCCGGCTCGCTGACAGGTGTCCCGCACACGAGGTCCTGCGTTAGTTACGGGGGAAGGTGAGCGCTGTAACTCCCTCTGTCATCCTGCTGTTTCCGAAGCTCTTTAAGTCTTCAAACTAAGAGCCTCTTTTATGGGACAGTTGGCAAAATGATCTGCAATTCCAACCAGGGTGGGTCATTTAATTAAAAGCTGGGGTTGGTGAAAAAGTCAGGATGACTCAGGCTGTGTTAGCTTTTGCGCAACACCCTTTCCCCCCCCCTGCGTCACTTCATGCAAGGGTGGTGGGTGCATGGATCATACTCCCAGAGGGGGAGGGAGGGGGGTGTTATGGTGCAATATGGTATGATGTAATACAGCAAAGGCAAAAACAGACAGCTAAAGCCAGAGATTAAGGGGCCTATGCAGAGAGCAGCGCTAGAATAAATTGGAGAGTTTAAGAAAAAGTAGCTTTAATGGAGAGTTTTATTCTCCATATGCAGAAATGGGCGAAATCCGCTATTTTTAGCATTACTGCATGTGGAGAATTGTAAATGAGGAGATGCGCGCAGCTGAAAGGGAGAGAAAAAAATTCGCGCATTTTTTTTTTCCCCTATAGCCGGCGAGCTCCTGCTTCTTGCCAACTTTAGTTGGCGGAGAAAATTGACGAAAATCGCGCCAAAAACAGCCGCTAGATGGCGAGCGCGCCTTTCTGAATTTCGATATTTTTCAGACTGGCAAGATGTAGTTTCTCGCCAGCCGCGCGGCGAGATTTTCAAATAGAAAAAAAAATGGCGCTTTTTTCCTACCTCGCCATTTTCGGCTGTTTTTAGCGTGATTTTCGCCGGAAAATGGCGAGATTGTTAATAGCGCTGCTCTCTGCAGGAGGCCCTTAATGAGGACCAAAGTCTCCGTATTAGGTTTCCATCAGTGCAATGCCAGATTTTATTTGAATGGCACCAACATAGTCCGCCGCACGGTACAGCGTGGGAGGGAGGAGAATAACATATTATGACCAAGGAGCCTGGTGTCTAGAAATGGCCCTTACTTGGCGTTGAACAGATGCACAATACGACACCAGGGTTTTCAAAAGGAATACTCTCCCGCACTGCTGCTTTCCTGCCGGCGTTTTCTCTGCCACAGCATTACCTCGGTTTTTTTTCCTGCCGGGAGACTTCACTTCATTTATTTTGCTTGTCTACATTCTGGTGCTTTTCGTTTCTACGATAAACCCGGTGTTGTTTTTCTAAGCCGGCGCGTGGCCATCGGTCTCGCCGCCAGGAGATTTTTCTCCGTGGTCGGTTTATCTCTTGGCTGCAAAGTGAGGAACTGCCCAGGCAAAGAAACAGCACACAGAGAGAGAATGGAATCCTTCCCTTTGAAAATGGTGCGGGTATTTTGTCCATTCATTTGCCATCTCCTGCTTCCTTGCAAATAATTACACTGGCATACTTCCATGGAAGTGCACTGCCTCCAACTGTCTTGTGCTACCGCTGCTTTCAGTGCTTAGGGCAAATACGGTGCAACTCCAGTCCTCAAGAGCTACCAACAGGTCAGGTCTTCAGGATATCCCTGCTTCAGCACAGGTGGCTCAATCAGTCTCTGAGTAAGCAAAGGTGACTCAATCAGTTGCTCAGTTGAAGACTGCACTACCTGTGCTGAAGCTGGGATATCCTGAAACGAAATACACAGATTCCCAACAAGCTCTGAGAAACCCCAACCATTACCACATATTATATATAATGCATATAAGTGTCAAAAGGAGTGCTAGTGGGCGTGGCTAAATGTATGCAACAAAAAACAAGAATGCCCAAAGCTACTTCCATTGTGACAAAAATACACAGTGCAATACCTATATATCTCTTGTAAAAAGGTTAATTTCGTTTAACCCTTTGGCCAAAGCGTCTTAAGCCTGCTGCCACTTACAAGGCATGACCGAAAGCAGGTCCTAACACTCACCTGGGTTAAAATTCTTATTTACCTGTATAATTACAGGAAGAATGATCACATTGGATCTGTCATAACCTGGCAAAATGAATCTGACCTGCCAACTTGGAAAGTGGGCTGGGGCAAGCTTAAACCTTGGGGGGGGGGGGCCACTACCCTCCCATAAGCAACTGAGACCAGCTGCACACAATTAGCAAAATACACAGATTCCCAACAAGCTCTGAGAAACCCCAACCATTGCCACATAATATATATATATGCATATAAGTGTCAAAAGGAGTGCTAGTGGGCGGGGCAGCAGGCTTAAGACGCGTTGGCCAAAGGGTTAAACTAAATGACCCTTTTTACAAGAGAATATATAGGTATTGCACTGTGTATTTTTGTCACATTGGAAGTAGCTTTGGGCATTTTTGTTTTTTGTTGTATGCTGAAAACGGTCAGGTTTTCCAGATATCCCTGCTTCAGCTGAGGTGGCTATATCAGTGGCTCAGTCGGAGACAGGACAGGTAGCTCTTCAACACAGGTGGCTCAATCAGTGGCTCAGTCAAAGACTGAGCCACTGATTGAGCCACCTGTACTGAAGCAGGGATACACTGAAAACCTGACCTGTTGGTGGCCTTTGAGGACTGGAGTTGGCCACCCCCTGGCTTCGGTAGGCAGCTTGGTGGGAGGATTCCCGTTGCAGGTAGTACTCACATTGTGAAGCCTCAGGAATGAGAACACGTATTATCACTGTTAATGTTATAATTGTTAACACTGACAAATAGGCAGTGTTTGAAGTGTGGAGATTCTACTGATTACAGCCCTGTGTCTTTCCTGGATAAGTAAATAGGGATACACACCATGAATGCAAAAATACAAGGACACGATTACGGGAGCTCCCATGTTCAGGGATAGCCTGGGGTAATCCAGTGTATTTACCCCAGGAGAAAGGCCTATGTAGGTCGAGTGTTGCACAGTTTTTTGTTTTATTAAACAGATTAGAAAATCCGCAGTGCCCTGTGTTGCTTTTTCTTTTCCTGGATAAACCCAGGGTCCACACTAAGGCTGCGGCCACGCCAGCGCTGAGCGTGCTGACCGCGCGGTGCTTGCCGAGGTGAGTTTCGGCAAGTGAAATTGTCCCTGCTCACGCGGTGTGTGCGCGCGTGTGCGCGGGCACAGATGCTCACCCACGCTTGGCGCTTGCGTAAACAAAAAAAAGAGACTTTCAACCGCGCTCAACTTACCTGCAACGCCCCCCCCCCCCACCCCCGCACGCGCTTGCGAAATAGGCAGGACACCCGGCGCTTATGCTTGGAGAGCTGGTGACGTTACTGGTCTCAAGCGTGAGCGCGGTCAGCGCTAGCGTGGCCGCAGCCTAAAGGAAACGAATCCAGTTGATAGCAGTCGGGTGTTTCCTGGTCATAATGCAGGGGGCGCTGCTTTTTGCCCCAGTTTTGATGCTGGGAGACATTTATTATAGTTGATAGTCTCCTGACTGCAGAAGGGAATGAAAGGTGGTGTGCAAAAAAATTAAGAAACAACACCAGATTTATCGAAGAAAACAAATCCTGCTGCGTTTCAAGCAAATGCTGAGGGAGGGGGGAGTCACCATTTTTTTGCCTCCATTTTTGCCCCCTCCAGATGTAGCAAGACTTACTGTTTGTGGCGAGTTGCTGGACTGCGACACCAACTACTGGAGGATTATCGCTGTGGGGGTTCCGATCCTGAAGCATGGACCCTTCCCCCCGCCCCCCACAGCGACGACGACTCTGGAGCTGTGGCTTTAAGCTTCTTCAGTCACAGCTCCATCTGTGTGTGCTTAGGAAAATAACATGGCCCATTTCCACTAAGCAGTCTTCGGTCAGAAGACACCTTCTGGTGCTGGAAGACACCTTGCAGCCATTGACTGGCTATTTCTGCTTTGAGTCTGGATAACGTGTTGCAGTCAGGGATGGGTGGCGCGTATGTCTTGCTCTTGATAAAACATACAAGTTAGACAGCTGATGGTTTGGACTTTATAAAGGGATAGGTACAGTAGGTCCCACTCCGGCCAACACAAAGGTTCAAGCACAGCAAAGCACAACTCCCTCGGTGAGACACACTGCTGAGGCTCACGTAGGGATTGTTACAATGTAGCATGACGACACAACTCTTGTAACAGTGGAGCAAAAAGCTATTAGCAACCCTGTCAACCATCAATCCCATGGACGGAGACTCTTCATTGGAGACAGACTCGCTCATTCCCCGGCATCAATGGACTAATAGATGCTAATGAAGTCTCACTCTTTCCTCCTTATTGATTGCAGTGACAAGTGGGAAAAGGTCATCATTCGATACATCAGAACCCGTGTGTTACTGCGCGTCTCACTTTGTTGAATAAGACACATTGAGGTGAAAGCCCCTGACCATCACTCATCTGGAGATGTGGACCGTGAAGCTATGATTAGAATTGGCATTTCCTTCTGAAGCTCAGAGGTGTTACAGAGAACTCAATGAGTGCGGGTTACTAACTCTGTTGCATATACCGTGGGGCTCCAAGCATGTTGCTGACAGCTGTGGAATGTTTCTTTGCATGATGCTTTCTCCTGGTTAAGCTGCCCTTATATTTTACGTATAGTGAGTCCTTATTATCTAGGCCAGGCCTGCACAACTCGTAAAGCGAGAATGGCCGAACTGCTCCAAGGAAAAAAAATTGGGCCGCCCGGGTAAAATCATCATCATCATCATCATCCTCATATCTCCCCCAGAACCCTCACTATCAACCTTTGCGATACTCCCCATCTATCTCTCATACCCCCATCTCTCCCCCTCACCCACACACATAATACTCCCTCTCCACATCAAACACACAATACCCCCCTGCACACCACACACATCCCACCCCCCCTGCACCTCACATCCTTCTCCCCCCCTGCACCTCACATCCCTCTCCCCCCCTGCACCTCACATCACTCTCCCCCCCTGCACCTCACATCACTCTCCCTCCCTGCACCTCACATCACTCTCCCCCCTGCACCTCACATCACTCTCCCCCCCTGCACCTCACATCATTCTCCCCCCTGCACCTCACATCACTCCCCCCCTGCACCTCACATCATTCTCCCCCCTGCACCTCACATCATTCTCCCCCCTGCACCACCAATCACCCCCTACACCTTCAACCACCCTCTCCTACACCTTCAACCACCCTCCCCTGCACCTCCAACCAAACTCCCCTGCACCTCCAACCACCCTCCCCTGCACCTCCAACCACCCTCCCCTGCACCTCCAACCACCCTCCCCTGCACCTCCAATCACCCTCCCCTGCACCTCCAACCACCCTCCCCTGCACCTCCAACCACCCTCCCCTGCACCTCCAACCACCCTCCCCTGCACCTCACATCACCCCTCCTGTACCTCACCTCCCCTGTACCTCACCTCCCCTGCACCTCACTTCCCCTGCACCTCACCTCCCCTGGACCTCATCTCCCCTGGACCTCACCTCCCCTGCACCTCACATCACCCCTCCTGCACCTCCCCCACCCTGCACCTCCCCCCACTGCACCTCCCCTGCACCTCCCCTGCACCTCACCTCAATGCACCTCACATCACCCCCATGCACATATCCACGTTGGGATCGAGGGGGGGGGGGGGAGCGGCCGCAGAAGAGCTCAGCTGGCTGTGACTTCCCCCTCCATCCCACGTTGCGAGCGGGGGAGGGAGCAGGGAGGGGGAGAGGGCCTTGCGCATACGCGCCGGGACCGCGGGGAATCGACTCCATTTTTATTTATTTTTTTAAGTTTTTATTTTTTTTAAAGTTTTATTTTTTTTTTTATCTTATTGCGGGCCGCACAGAGAGGCCAGGCGGAACGTGTGATCAAAAACCCCTCACACAGAATAAAGTCTCATCAGGGATCAGAAAACCCCTCACACAGAATAAGGTCTCATCAGGGATCAGAAAACCCCTCACACAGAATAAAGTCTCATCAGGGATCAGAAAACCCCTCACACAGAATAAAGTCTCATCAGAGATCAAAAACCCCTCACACAGAATAAAGTCTCATCAGGGATCAGAAAACCCCTCACACAGAATAAAGTCTCATCAGGGATCAGAAACCTCTCACACAGAATAAGGTCTCATCAGGGATCAGAAAACCCCTCACACAGAATAAAATCTCATCAGGGATCAGAAACCCCCTCACACAGAATAAAGTCTCATCAGGGATCAGAAACCCCCTCACACAGAATACGGTCTCATCAGGGATCAGAAAACCCCTCACACAGAATAAAGTCTCATCAGGGATCAAAAACCCCTCACACAGAATAAAGTCTCATCAGGGATCAGAAAACCCCTCACACAGAATAAAGTCTCATCAGGGATCAGAAACCCCCTCACACAGAATAAGGTCTCATCAGGGATCAGAAAACCCCTCACACAGAATAAAGTCTCATCAGGGATCAGAAAACCCCTCACACAGAATAAAGTCTCATCAGGGATCAGAAAACCCCTCACACAGAATAAGGTCTCATCAGGGATCAGAAAACCCCTCACACAGAATAAAGTCTCATCAGGGATCAGAAACCCCCTCACACAGAATAAAGTCTCATCAGGGATCAGAAACTCCCTCACACAGAATAAAGTCTCATCAGGGATCATAAACCCCTCACGCAGAATAAAGTCTTATCAGAGATCAGAAACCCCCTCACACAGAATAAAGTCTCATCAGGGATCAGAAACCCCCTCACACAGAATAAAGTCTCATCAGGGATCAGAAACCCCCTCACACAGAATAAAGTCTCATTAGGGATCAGAAACCCCCTCACACAGAATAAAGTCTTATCAGAGATCAGAAAACACCTCAGACAGAATAAAGTCTCATCAGAGATCATATAAATCCCTCACACAGAATAAAGTCTCATCAGAGATCAGAAACCCCCTCACACAGAATAAAGTCTCATCAGGGATCAGAAACCCCCTCACACAGAATAAAGTCTCATCAGGGATCAGAAACCCCCTCACACAGAATAAAGTCTCATTAGGGATCAATCCATGAACAGGGAAGGCCAAAGCTCCAACAGAACTGCAATCCGGCAGATGTGTGGCCAGATGTTTATTCTTTTTTTCTCTCTTTCATCTTTTCTCTCTTTCTCTTTCATCTTCTTTTCTCTCTCTCTCTCTCTCTCTTTCATCTTCTTTTCTCTCTCTCTCTCTCTTTCATCTTCTTTTCTCTCTCTCTCTATCTCTCTTTCATCTTCTTCTCTCTCTTTCTATCTCTTTCTTCTTCTTCGCTCTCTTTCTCTCTCTCTCTCTCTCTTTCTCTCTCTTTCTCCTTCTCCTTCTCCTTCTCCTTCTCCTTCTCCTTCTCCTTCTCCTTCTCCTTCTCCTTCTCCTTCTCCTTCTCCTTCTCCTTCTCCTTCTCCTTCTTCTTCTTCTTCTTCTTCTTCTTCTTCTTCTTCTTCCTTAAAAACAGTGCATCCTGGAATGTATATGTATATACACTTACGGCCATATTTCTAAATGTAAACATGTAGTTCAAGCTTTGCAGTCCACAATGTATACTGTAAAATGCCAGCTCTCAGTGAGAGATTGGCCAAGTAGCCCTCTGACTGACACCCAGCAGTGAAAAGGCTCATTGTACAGTAAGCTCATTGCAACCAGTGTGCCAATATTGTTTTCATATCTACAGCACTGTGTTGATAAAGTGGCGGCAGTCTTATACAGTAACAGAAAACAATACACAGAGTTTAAAACCCATTAATAATTGATAATAGCCATTCTCTTAACTTACCGATAATAATACTGCTTCTTCCTATTTGTACTCCCAAGGATTTAAGTGCTGTTCCAAAGATTAGTGTTATTGAAGTATTCTGTTAATTTGTTATTTGTATATGTAAAGCATGTGGCAATGTATAAGTCTACATTCTTACCTAAGCTGGCAACAGTTAGGTGTTCCTGTTATTAACCTGTAAATGTCCTGATTGTGTGCATAACATAATGGCCGCCTTCTAACTTTGTGCTGCAGTATGTGAAATGCTGCAGCTGATATGTAACATTATATTACTACGTGAAACAATATTATTGTTACAGCTTTCAAAGTAATAGAAAGTCAGCTGTTTGTGATACTTTGTTGCCAATGGGCAGAGCTCAAAAAGGTGTGTCAGAGCCTGTTTCAAAACAGAAAGTGGATATGACTCTAAATGATTGCTGTAGCAGCCAAAAAAAATGTTAAGTACATTTAAAAAATCATTAAAAATGGCATTAGGAGTTAAAAAAAAAAAAAAAACACCTACTGTAATATCTAATACTACAGGACTGATTAAAAAAAAACAACAACATATAAAACATGTTTTGCTGCTTTATGACTATCTAAAAGAGTTTTAAGTTTAAAGAAGCTTGTTTTTTCCTGTCTATGTAACTCTTGGTAGAGGACTACAGATAAAAAAACTCATGCGTGTAACTGAAGGATCTCCTGGCTATTAGCCTTTAGCCTTTAGCCACATAGTTAATTTTGTACTGGAGTTGTGTATCTGTGAGATATGCATTACACTTGGGCAGCTCATATTGCTTAAGGCAGTATCAAGGACACCTTGTACCACCCTCCTTCCCCGACACTGCAGGGGTCCAGGTGCCGTAATCTTTGTTGCAGCTGTTAGCATCGACAATAAATCGTGCAATGGAAAAATTGCAAGTAAAGCATATTTATCATATAGGAGTACATACGATATTGTACCATATTCCAACCTGTTGATATTTCAATAAAGCCATTTGTGTGCAGCACATGCTTGCACTTAACCCTTTCTTGTCACAGAGACATTGCTGTGTAGTTATAGTACTAACACCCCCCAAATACAAACCTCCATTTTTTTTTTAAAGATAAAATATAATTCCTGCATAAATCTGGTGCTATTTTTTGCATACATAACTTCAATCCATAACCCTTTTTATTTGTTTAAAGGAACCCAATATTGGGGGGAGTTAGCAACACATTTTACAGCAATTTAACAGATTTCTTCTGTTTTGGACCCATTTTGTAGCAAATACAGTATGGGTCATGTATCAACATTTCTGGGATGCAAATGTGATGCAATTCTAGGCTCCAAAAGTGTACCAGATTTTCCAAAGAAGAAAAGCACATTGAAGGCAATAGTATATATTTTTTTATACTTCCAGAGTAACCGTTTGCACACACTATTGTCTGGATTAATGGGTTGAGTGTGGCAAGGCATTTGGAGGGTAATTGACCCACACATCTTAATCTTGCATATTTCCGCATCAAGTGTAAGACAGTCTTGCCTCGTGTACATCAGCTTGTGATTCGGAAAGTATCAGTAGGGGAGCGAGAAAGAAGTACAGAACATTCACATTACATTTGACATGTATAAAAATCCTGCAACGTTGTCCTTGTTCTGAAAATGTACAAGTGCCAAAGAAATGTGCCAGGCGGTGCCGGCATCTCAGACTACCAGTGTGTGCCACACGTAGGAAACACTTTCGGCTCTAGGGCAGTGAGTCGCGGCTGCTCGGGCACCGGACCGTTGTCCGTTAGGATACTGTAGTTCACCAATGCAGATGACCCAGGGAGTCTGGAGGATTCTGGGACATTTTGGGTAATGCCAACAATAACTGCAACCTACAACCTTAACCCCAATCCCTAATCCTAACCTTAACCCCTAACCCAAAAAACCCGAATCGCTAAGTCCCTAACTATAATATTCTTAACTTTATCCACTAACCCCATAACCATAAAAACTCTAATCGTTAACCCCTAACTATAATATTCCTAACTTTATCCCCTAACCCTGACCCCATAACCATAAAAACCCCAATCGCTAACCCCTAACTATAATATTCCTAACTTTATCCCCCAACCCTGACCCCATAACCATAAAAACCCCAATCGCTAACCCCTAACTATAATATTCCTAACTTTATCCCCTAACCCTAACCCCATAACCATAAAAACCCTAATCGCTAACCCCTAACTATAATATTCCTAACTATATCCCCCAACCCCATAACCATAAAAACCCTAACCCCTAATTTTGGCCATAACACCTAACCCTAAACTCCATAAACCCTAACCATAATATTCCTAACCGTTACCCTTAATCCCAACCCTAAACCCTAATCCTAACTTTAACCCCTAACCCTAAACCCTAATCCTAACTTTAACCCAAAACCCTAAAAGGCATACATCCCGCGGTTAAATGGCCGTGGCGAATTGCCCCATTCCCCCTATCTTATGTTTGACGCAACCACAATGGCACAATGCAGTCAAACTTAAAAAGGAAAAACTCCCATTACTTTCAATGCTATTCCCTTTGGTCCCCGTGAGGCTGTTAATTTGCGCTGGTTTGGGCCCAGTTTTGCAGCTAGGAAACATTATTTTGCAGACCCACCACATGCGCACAGAAGGACTTTGCTGGGAAAGCAGCGCGGACGCAAACTTCTGTTTCCTTTCAGAAGATTGTTTATTTCGATGTTTTTCTCTTGGTCCTTTCATAACGATAATGACATATATTATGTCTCTCAAGTCATATATAGTACCAGGGTGTCACCCTCATCACAGCGAACAGAAGATGTATTACTACACTAGGTACATAAAGGATTTGTGTTTATATTACACAATACAACCTGGGAGGATCCCTGCTACATTCCCACTATAAAGGAGTAACCCCCCTTTCTTATCAGTTACAATGCGTGGAGTATGAGAGGAGTTAGTATCACATTTCATTGTGCAATTGACAGGTGAGCAGTGTAACCACTGGTTTACTATAAGAGTCTCATACTGTACAGTGCTGGTATTTATGTAAGGTTTGTTGTAAGTGGTGGTACTTTTTAGGGGACCAATATAGGAGTTATTCGTAGATGAAATGAAAGTGCACAAAGCTTTCAAAACGTCATCGGTTTCTTCTTGCAGTGCATGCTGGTCCACTAACACCATCACAACCTGCTACAATTTACACATACGCAATCTTAGCTCAGAACCCAAAGCCACAATATCATATATTTATGTGTTTCATGGAGTGCCACTGGGAAAGTGTTTATACAGAAAGATAAGGCAACTCTTGCTCCATTTGGTAAGTAAAGAGTGTTACAGTGTTAAGGTGCATACAGGCATCAAGAAATTAACAACTTTTTGCTGCACTTTGGGCCCAAAAATGGAACAAAAGTTAATAAAACGCAACTTTTATTTGAAAGTGATCAAAACATAGGAGTTGTTAACTTGAAACAATTATCTTGAATATACTGGCTAAAAATGCAGTCCAGAGAAGCAGCCTATTTAATAAATAGGAGGTGATGTAGCTATGGGTAACAATTATAATGTAGCAACCTTAAAAAAAAAACGATATAATAATTGAAATCTTAAACTAATCTGCAGTGGTGACAGGTTTCCTGCCCATTGTGATACATTTGTTAAGGTTGCTTCATTATAATTAGGGGACCTCTAGCCCTAGTACAGTACCCAGGGCCGTCTTAGCAGCATTATAGGCCCCCGGGCAAAGCAGTGCACGGGGCCCTGCAAAATTTCTCCCGCGAATGCAGACGCGCCGACTCTCCGCTACAAGTCGTCATTTTTCTCCTCCTACCGAGTTAGCGGGAGATTTGAATGTCGAGGCGGGTGATCGGAAAATTAGTGTTAAATTCTGGTCTGTACATAGATTAGCATTGGGCCCCTATGCTCGTGGGGCCCCCGGGCAACTGCCCAGCGTGTCCATGCGTTAAGACGGCGCTGACGGTACCTCCTACTGAGTACAGTGCCGCCGTAAACCTGCAACCGACCTGCATTTCTCCAGCATGTGCTAGGGGGGTGTATTTAGTTAGAAATAATGTTTAGTAATTTTGTAGGCACAGCGTTGGTACCGCAGGCCCGCGGGGTCTAGCACAGTACCCAGGGCCGTCCCGGGGTGGGAGTTGGAGAACGAGACGGCGTGAGGGTAGTCCTTATCTGGCCACCACGTGCCACCTATGTGAGTGGTTGCAGGAGATAGTGGCTATGGACGGGCTTAGCTAGGGGTGGGGAGAGTGTGGGAGCGCGTAGATGCCGCGGGGGGTGAGTGTGCATTCATGATACGTACTGTGAGGTTCTTTGCTAAAGGTTCCCAGCTGCAAGAGAAACTAGTGCAAAAAACAGCACTATGTTTATCACAGGGAAGGAACCGCATTGAAGGTCATTTGAGCTGTTCTTTGGATAAATCTGGTGCTGTTTTTTTGCACTGGGATGCCAGTTTGGCAGCTGGGAGACTATAGTAAATGACTTTCTTCATTTCTTTTGTGTGATGCCGGTTGAGAATTAGATACGCCCATAAGGTGTAAGCGATGTTTGGGAGGCAGCGTTGTCTGCGCATATTTTAGAACCTGCCGACGTCCTTCGCGAGAGCCGCGAGCCGCCGTTATTCTGATCCAAATGGTGCAGTGCTGTGGAAGTTGCAGATCCCAGTAGAGTAATCACCCGAAAATATGCTCTAGAACAGGGGCAACTCAAATACTGAAGGGCCATCAACAGGTCAGGTTTTAAGGATATCCCTGGTTCAGCACAAGTGGCTCAATCAGTGGCTCAGTCAAAGACTGTGCCACCTGTGCTGAAGCAGGGATATCCTTAAAACCTGACCTGTTGGTGGCCCTTGAGGAGTGGAGTTGTCCACCTCCTGCTCTAGAAGGACAGGGTTGGGATTCTGTATGCATGTGCTCAGTCACTGTGACTATGTGCACAGCGCCAGCCCTGGGTGCGATACCCACAGTGACGCTCAGTGTCACTGTAAATATTACATGGTACAGAGGTAGTAGCAAAAGAAAGTGGAATATTGTTTTTTTTTACCGTAAATGGTATATACACATGTACACACCCCACTTGCGTACGCGTTTTGTATTATGGGAAAAATCTTGACGCCCCCTATGCTGTGGGACCACTTCCCAGTGCAGGAGAAGAGTCCTGCTCCAATTTAATGAATGAGAACACACTCTTCTCCAACTCAGGGAAAAGACTTCACAGAACGTTGAATAAGGGCCCAAGTGGGCATCCGATATAGCACTGCCACAGAACACATTTATCAGCCTGATCCCTGCACAAGTCAGGAGTAATCCCATGGTTTCTTTGCTCTATTTCGGATGTTTACGGCTTTTAACCTGTTCAGTGCTAGAGGGGCCTACAATGCATTGTGGGCCTCTCTGGTTCTAGCACAGGACACCCAGGCATCTTTAGTACCCTTATGAAATCTCTGGATCTGACAGTGTAGCTATAAACATTGTTACTTCTCTTTCCATGTTCTGGCGACCAAGTGCACTGTGAGCTATTTATCAGGAGCGAATAGTGGACGCCAATGTAAAACTGACACATACTGTACCAATTCATGCAGTGCAGGCGTTTAGACGGGCTGGGACAGTCCCTGCCCTGTGTACAATACCTTATTGTCTCTTGCTAGAAGGGTGTCTGCTTTGGAACATGTTGCTTTTTTTTACAGCTGAAAATGAAACACAAACTTTCACCACAAAACCTCAGTTTGAATAATTTTCTTTTATTACTGGAGGCCCAAAGGAAACACTCCATTAGGACAACCACACTGCTGTAGTGCCTAATTGCATGTTGTGTAACAAATACTGTACATACAATATTGATAAGCACACACAAAACCACTGTGGGCAATTTACCATAGAGTCAACATCTAAATGATTATAAATCTAATGTTCTTAAATGATATATATTATTGTTAAAAGATATATGTGCACTATTGCGCCCATCAGAGATGGAGCATATGCCCAGTAAGAACGATAGGTACACAATATGAAGGCTGCCCAAAATGTCGGGTATCTCTGGGGGAGTGTCAGCTATATAAGTCATTATTCTACATGCATGAGATCACTTTATGTATTTACCTTATGCATGATTGATTTTTGGCAAAACTGGCGTCCTTCTCATTCGTAGATTGAATGTACGTATGATTGATATTTCCCCTTGAACATTTAACTAGTAACAAATACATACAACATACTAAGTCCATAGATATCCGGACGAAGAGATGGTCTCTTAGGGAAAAGTAGTGGAACAATACGCCCTATGTGTCAGGCTTATCCTGAACACACCTGTACAGTACTGTACTGTATGTTCACATGGATCACTGCCCAACAGGATTCTGGCACAATGCATGTAAAATAACCGGATCCCTCGTTTGGAGTTTGGATGGCCAGTTGGCTTTAAAACCACAACACTGAGTGTTTAATTAGTGACGCTTTAATGATTTCTGTAGCAGAATATCTTTATGCTTTCAGCAGAAGAACATCTGAAAGAAAAGTAATTGGCACATCCCCTGATGGGCATTAGGCTACTAGGGTACTAGAGGTATTCCCCAAATATGGGCTCATGTATCCTGCCCACACCCCTAACAAAAAAAACCCAATCTTGCAGAAATTGCCTCTGCTTTACATAATATGTACAAATGCACCAATACATTAGCAAGAGAGAGAGAATGTCTATTAATTGCACACATGGGAACCACATGTGTGTAACGGGTATTCCCCCCCCCAATCGCAGATATAGTGTGGGGTGCAAGGAACATACGGTGTTACCATAGGTGTGGTGCATTACCTGTTGGCTCGCAGGAGGGCTGAGCTTCCGCCACGGGGAACCTGGGGCAATTATACTAGGGGTAACCACTTACTCAATTCAGCGCCTCCACCTGCGATGGCTCCCACCAGAGGGGGAGTGGTTCCTCGCAGGACAATCACAACAATCAATACTCATACACAGATATATAATAACTAATACTATTTACTTAGGTTAGAACAGAATATAACACATCATGACAGGTATCACATAACCGGTGTCCCTCTCACGAGGAGACACTAACTGCGACGTCCAGCAGGACGCTTCCCCAACACCAGGTGATCCCACCCAGTGTCCCGAGAATCCCACCCAATGTCCCGCACTCTTGGAGAGAACGTGGGTGACTGCGCAGTCACAGTTACACTAAGGGCCCGTTGGTGCACTTATGACTGTATGGTACCTGCCGAGCACTCCGGTACTCGGATCAGCAACTGGCTTCGCAAAGGGTCAGACGTGTGATGAATCCGTCTGATCCTCCAACCGAACTCCTTTGTACGCAGACCGCCAGGGCGGTCTCCCTCTGGAATAGTCTCTGCGGACCCCAACGTGGGTCCGAACCGCTTTACAGGAACCGCAGCATCCGCTGAGTCCCTAACTAACACTTGGTACTAACGTGACAGGAACCCTAACCTAGGGCCTGTCCCTGTGGTACCGCAACCTAAAGTGGCTTTGGGGAAAACTCCTAGAGGCCTACCGGGGTTAATAACCTGCCCCACTCCCCTAACTCTTCCCAGCCTTGACCGTACTTACTAAGACCTAACGAGTCCCAGCGCCTACAGCAGCAAGCTGTAGCTCACTGGATGCTGCAGCCAACGTGCTGCGCAACAAGGTGCCTGCCTGTCAGACCTCACAGCACTAACAGCCGTGACTCTGACAAGGCAGCACTCTATAGTAAGGGCAGCGTCCCTATCTTGGGCCTCCCTAAGCACTTACCCACTAAACTAGTGGGGAGTTGGGGCCTACCTGGGGTGTAGGTACCTATATGGGGCAGGAGCTGCACTCGCTCCCCACACCCTTCCTTCCCTCACAGCTCCCTGACTCCAACTCTCTGTAACCTTTCTTTCCCAGCTCCCACTAATGTAAGTGGCAGGGTCCCTAACCTGAGGGCTGTCCCTGGCAACACTCACCTTACTGGGGAGCTGAGCTATCTCGGGCCCTGGGGGTGCTGGCCTAGTACAGGGAGTCCCTGACTCCTGTACCCTACCTCCTTCCCTGGGCTGCTCCGGTCTCTGACTGCCCAACGTGCTGCAACTGACAAAAACCCTGTCTGCACACAACATTGTTGCAACTCTGCAGCATGAGAATCTGCCAGCTCTATTGGCTTCAATGCTGCCTGTGACCAGGGTGAAAGTGCAGTCCCCTGAGGCTGCTGGGAATTGTAGTCCTTGGCACAGCTCTTTCCTATGGGGACCGCGTGCACGATCTTTACTGCGCATGTGCGACGCTGTAATGGCCGCCGCTACGCTTAACTGTGCCTGCGCAACCTCCCAGAGCTCCGGCACACTGGCGATGGCCACCGCTACCCTGGCCAACCTCTGCGCATTGCGCGAACCTCGCACCACAACCAAGATGGCGGTGCCCGCCGGGAGAAGTCGCCGTCCCCTTCCCCCACTGCCACAGGGGTAAGGCAGGGGGCAAAGGAAGATCAGGGGAACCGGGGGTGACCCCCTTACATGTGTAACATATATCTCCGATCTGTCTGTGAGTAGGGTTACTGACTCTGCACTTCTTTAACCCAGGCTGTGCTTATAGGGCTCCATGTTAAAATGGGCATGTCGTTAAAGGGTGACACTGTGTGCTCATTTGCATGTTATTACCCAGAATCCCTGGCTGCAGTGGAAGCACTGTAAGCTAAGAGATAATGGAGAACGGCAGGTTTGTGGTCCTGTCTGAGACATGTGGTATTTGTGTTTGCTGTCCCTTACAATACAAGCATATGGTTATTAGTCTTGTAATATTACTGCATCCCTCTCAGGATGTTACAGTAGATGCTCACGGTGCCGTGTGAGAGCTGGCGGTCTGCATGTAGTGAGTGTAACGGTTCTGCATCCCTGGATGTTAGATGCTGACGGTGCCGTGTGAGAGCTGCCGGTCTGCATGAAGTGAGTGTAACGGTTCTGCATCCCTGGATGTTAGATACTGACGGTGCCGTGTGAGAGCTGGCGGTCTGCATGAAGTGTAACGGTTCTGCATCCCTGGATGTTAGATACTGACGGTGCCGTGTGAGAGCTGCCGGTCTGCATGAAGTGTAACGGTTCTGCATCCCTGGATGTTAGATACTGACGGTGCCGTGTGAGAGCTGCCGGTCTGCATGAAGTGTAACGGTTCTGCATCCCTGGATGTTAGATGCTGACGGTGCTGTGTGAGAGCTGGCGGTCTGCATGGTGTAACGATTCTGCATCCCTGGATGTTAGATACTGACGGTGCCGTGTGAGAGCTGGCGGTCTGCATGGTGTAACGGTTCTGCATCCCTGGGTGTTAGATGCTGACGGTGCCGTGTGAGAGCTGCCGGTCTGCATGGTGTAACGGTTCTGCGTCCCTGGGTGTTAGATACTGACGGTGCCGTGTGAGAGCTGGCGGTCTGCATGGTGTAACGGTTCTGCATCCCTGGATGTTAGATACTGACGGTGCCGTGTGAGAGCTGGCGGTCTGCATGGTGTAACGGTTCTGCATCCCTGGGTGTTAGATACTGACGGTGCCGTGTGAGAGCTGCCGGTCTGCATGGTGTAACGGTTCTGCATCCCTGGATGTTAGATGCTGACGGTGCCGTGTGAGAGCTGCCGGTCTGCATGGTGTAACGGTTCTGCATCCCTGGATGTTAGATGCTGACGGTGCCGTGTGAGAGCTGGCGGTCTGCATGGTGTAACGGTTCTGCATCCCTGGGTGTTAGATGCTGACGGTGCCGTGTGAGAGCTGGCGGTCTGCATGGTGTAACGGTTCTGCATCCCTGGGTGTTAGATGCTGACGGTGCCGTGTGAGAGCTGGCGGTCTGCATGGTGTAACGGTTCTGCATCCCTGGGTGTTAGATGCTGACGGTGCCGTGTGAGAGCTGGCGGTCTGCATGGTGTAACGGTTCTGCATCCCTGGGTGTTAGATGCTGACGGTGCCGTGTGAGAGCTGGCGGTCTGCATGAAGTGTAATGTTGAAGGCAGAGTGTTTACCTCAATTTACTGAATCCACATCAAATGTAAATGTGACGCGCTCCCTTCCATACAGGATCCTAACTGCACATTATACTTCACACCCCAGGCACACTGTATCATTTGCTGCCAAATCATCTCACCGTTGATTTCATTTCCCATTGATTTTGAAGGCTTAATTAATTCAGCATTATAACGAGGCACATTGACACGTTGACTACTGACTACTGACTATTGGCTACTGAGCAAACTTCCCACAATTAGTTTTGTGGACAGTGTGGTGCTTGGGGCAAGAATCCAACGAGGGAGAGTAACTATAGAATACATACAAAATATAGCAATAGCAAAATAAA
The DNA here is from genome assembly GCF_040206685.1 of Ascaphus truei. Taxonomy (NCBI): domain Eukaryota; kingdom Metazoa; phylum Chordata; class Amphibia; order Anura; family Ascaphidae; genus Ascaphus; species Ascaphus truei. The sequence continues at coordinate 17,666,075 of NC_134483.1, forward strand.
ATGGAATATGCCACCATAATAACCAGTGTTTCAGGAGTGGCCAACTCCAGTCCTAAAGGGCCACCAACATGCCATGTTTTAAGGACATATCCCTGCTTCAGCACAGGCGGCTACATCCGTGGCTCTGCCGAAGGCAGCAGAGGTAGCTCCTCAACACAGGTGGCCCAATCAGTGGCTCAGTCTTTTACTGCGCCACTGATTGAGCTACCTGTACCGAAGCAGGGATATCCTGACCTGTCCATGGACCGTGAGATATCACCAAGAAAATGAAAAGTAGAAAACACACATTAGTGCAGATAGCCTGGAATGGGAGTGGTATATGCTGGAGATGTTCTATGAGATGCACACTCACATTAGTGCAGATAGCCTGGAATGGGAGTGGTATATGCTGGAGATGTTCTATGAGATGTACACTCACATCAGTGCAGATAGCCTGGAATGGGAGTGGTATATGCTAGAGATGTTCTATGAGATGCACACTCACATTAGTGCAGATAGCCTGGAATGGGAGTGGTATATGCTGGAGATGCTCTATGAGATGCACACTCACATTAGTGCAGATAGCCTGGAATGGGAGTGGTATATGCTAGAGATGTTCTATGAGATGTACACTCACATTAGTGCAGATAGCCTGGTATGGGAGTGGTATATGCTGGAGATGTTCTATGAGATGTACACTCACATTAGTGCAGATAGCCTGGGATGGGAATGGTATATGCTAGAGATGTTCTATGAGATGCACACTCACATTAGTGCAGATAGCCTGGGATGGGAGTGGTATATGCTGGAGATGTTCTATGAGATGCACACTCACATTAATGCAGATAGCCTGGAATGGGAGTGGTATATGCTAGAGATGTTCTATGAGATGCACACTCACATTAATGCAGATAGCCTGGAATGGGAGTGGTATATGCTAGAGATGTTCTATGAGATGCACACTCACATTAGTGCAGATAGCCTAGAATGGGAGTGGTATATGCTGGAGATGTTCTATGAGATGCACACTCACATTAGTGCAGATAGCCTGGAATGGGAGTGGTATATGCTAGAGATGTTCTATGAGATGCACACTCACATTAGTGCAGATAGTTTGGAATGGGAGTGGTATATGCTAGAGGTATTCTATGAGATGCACACTCACATTAGTGCAGATAGCCTGGAATGGGAGTGGTATATGCTAGAGGTGTTCTATGAGATGCACACTCACATTAGTGCAGATAGCCTGGAATGGGAGTGGTATATGCTAGAGATGTTCTATAAGATGTACACTCACATGTCTAAATATTGAATAAAGCAGTTCCAAATTCAGTTTGGTATATTGGTGCTGGATGGGGTGTGAGTTGATCAGATCAGGCCTGGTCACTGGTTCTCAGTGGCATGAAGCTCTCAGATGAAAATAAAACAAAGTGGACATACCATGGTGCGTTCTGTGTGTATTAAGAAGATAAATCAAATATGAAAACAAATCCTGGGCCTGGACCTGTGCCTTTGGGAAACCATATCCTGCGTCACCTAAAGATGCATTACTGCCAGAACTAGGATATGCAACAGTAAGGAGTTACAATCTTCATACCAGTTATATGTGACATTGTTTTTATGGTATAACGAAAAAGAATGCCGGCGCCAAGCGTGACAGTGCTAATATGTTTATAATATAAAGTCCAAACCAAATGGGTGATGGTCCAATTAATGTCCTTGGATGGTCAGTGGATATTCAACCGGACTGTGGAAACTCACTGCATTTTCTTTGGTTGTGAGGACAGTTCACCGGTTTTCATGGAAAGTTGCAGCTACCTGCTGTAGTTGGAACCTGTGGTTGGCATTTACTGCTCATCTGGGATCCGTATGCGCTTGTCACTATATCACTGTAGTAGGATCTGTGATATAGTGACAAGCGCATACGGATCCCAGATGAGCAGTAAATGCCAACCACAGGTTCCAACTACAGCAGGTAGCTGCAACTTTCCATGAAAACCGGTGAACTGTCCTCACAACCAAAGAAAATGCAGTGAGTTTCCACAGTCCGGTTGAATATCCACTGACCATCCAAGGACATTAATTGGACCATCACCCATTTGGTTTGGACTTTATATTATAAACATATTAGCACTGTCACGCTTGGCGCCGGCATTCTTTTTTCGTTATGCCTTCCCACTGACTGTACTGTCAGTTATTGTCTGGCTGCCATTATTGTATTCTTGATTGTATTTCACGTGTGTCCCATCAAGGTTGTTATTGTTGTTATTTTTAGCGCTGTTTTGCACCGTCTTTCTTTTGCTTTTGGGTATTGTTTTTATGGTGCAATCCTTGACACTAAATTAAAAAGAACACACTTGGGTTTTTGTTAACCCTTTTGATGCTGGAATGTATAAGTGCTGAGCGTGCCACTGGCATTTTGGCTCCAGAGTTATGTAATCACTAGTTTAGCAATCCCATGGCCCCAGAAAAGCTTTGTATTCTTGTGTTTTTAAGGAATGGGCCCTAATACGTTTCAGCATTTTAGGAAGCAATGGCAGCTTTAATTGAGCAGAAGCAAACAAGGAACTCGTAATTACAATGTGTGAGTGGCAATGTATGCTGTACCCACTGCAATCAGGACAACATGTCACTCATACTGCAAACTGCTGGAACAAGTCTCATCTGCCCTGTTATTCACTTACTTGGGCATAACTATGTCACACCGGCTAATAAAACATTATGGGGCATATTTACTACGTAGTAATATTCCATTAGACACCTTCTGCGGTCAGACGACGCCTCGCTTGATTGGGCCTTTGGGTGTCTTCTGGTGCTGAAATCTTTCTTATTGAATAGCACCATTTATTAAATATGGACCTTTATGGGGGATCCAGATGACTGTGGGAGCTGCTACTTAAAGCGAGGGATTTTCTACCCCAAAACCGGCAGCTGCCTTTTGGAAAGTTACCTTGTGTGTTGGAATGATGAAATCGGGCATAGTCCGGGTTAGAAAGACCTAGGATATACCGACTAACTATTTTCAGCACTGGAGAAAATGTGCAACACATTCAAGAGATTAAAAAAGGATTTTCTATTGCATATCTGCGAGGAAAAACAGGGCCCAACTGAGGACTATTTGTTCTGGTGTTTGGGTTACATGATATGAGTTTAAGTGATAATACTGTTAACAAGAACATGACAGATGTGTGAAAGAGATACTGTACAAACACACTCATGTCAGACACTTTTAATGATCCTCGTACTCTACAAGCGTGGACATATTTAAGTCACACCCTCATCACATATTCTCCTGCACACATTCAACTTGGAATTGTGCAACAATTCATTTTGAATGTATGAGTTCTAACTCTACCAAATAAGCACTGTCATTGTTTTCATACAAGGCATGTTTATATTGAGAAATCTACTGCAATCGTGTAAAGTGAAGAGGAAAAAAAAGTAACTACTTCCTCTGTTTCTTTATATCTTATACTTGCATCCAAAGCCTCTTGTATACCGGCCCAAATACCATTATCACTTTTCTCAGGAGGTTTGTGTATTATAACATGAACCACCACTTTACAATATGCCCTGTGAACAATGGATCCAGCTCAAATATTTGGAAATATATCCAGAACATTGTGAATCAAAAGGGATCTTGTTATTTGACGGGTTGTGAAAGCTCTTTCTTTATGTTCTAGATGTTTGGCTGTGGCTCTGTGGCTCAGGTGGTCCTCAGCAAGGGATCCCATGGACAGTTCTTGACGGTCAATCTGGCCTTCGGCTTTGCTGTTACGCTTGGCATTCTGGTAGCCGGGCAGGTGTCAGGTATGTTCACATAAAATATGGTGACGACTCCTATTACTTTGTGTCGCAAAACATAAGTGTAAGGGTGGTTTTGGGCGGGCTCCTTTTTGTAAATATACAATCAATTGTCCAAACGGGAAAGAGCTTGTGGGTACAATTTGTCCATATACTGCATGATTATTTACAGATTACGATACTTATTATTGCATAGTAATGGGCAGACGTTTCAAACTAGCCTCCCCTTCTTTAACTACCACCGGAAGGAAGATTTAATAAACAGAAAAACGTGTGATGGGTGGAGGCATGTTCTGTTATTGTCCTGTAGGATATTGAATGTTGTATAACAGGAATGTATTTTCCAGGTGGACATCTCAATCCAGCAGTGACCTTTGCTTTGTGCCTCATGGCAAGAGAACCGTGGATCAAATTCCCCATCTACACCTTGGCACAAACCGTGGGAGCGTTCCTTGGGGCTGGCATTGTCTACGGCTTGTACTTTGGTAAGTGAATAGAAGTCGCTCACATCAAGCCATAATAAAATACCATCTGGGAGACTTGTTGTAAAACATGCCTATTCTGTGGGCCACACTTATAAATAGTTTGGGACATTTCCTAAAATGGAAAGCTGAATCCTATGATGATCTCACAGTGATGATCTCACAGTAGGTTTGGTTCACCGTGTGTAATAGTTTTACAATGCAAAGGTGTTACATCAGCTAGTATTATTCATTTCGATGGCCCTAAGCTGAATATATATTAGCAAATTGTCACTTCCTAACAAGTACGTGTAAGCAAGGAGGTTCCCGATTAGAAGATCATTGATTCTAAGTCACCATAGCCCTAAAGTCTGGTGTAACGAACACATGGTAACCTTTAAAACCTGATGCTTATGGAATACCCTACACTGAAGTCATTACAGATTCCCTCAACAGAAGACCCCAATCGTATGCTGGGGGCGGTATGAAGGACATAGATAAGGGATGCAAATAACATGGGCAAGTTTCTTTATTACTATTTTATCTTTTCCTTACCGCTGACAGCAAATAAAGCCCAAAGATATTGCAGTGTGAGCGGTATGATACAGAAATAATAGAAGTAGGTATTAGGGCAGTAATGCACAGAGAGGAGAGAGGGGTGAGGTCAGCATGTTAGAGCAGTGGTTCTCAACTCCAGTCCTCAAGTCCCTCCAATAGGTCAAGTTTTAAGGATCTCCCTGCTTCAGCACAGGTGGCTCAATCAGAGGCTCAGTTTCTGGATGAGCCTCTGATGAGCCACATGTGCTGAAGCTGGGAACTCCTTAAAACCTGAGCTGTTGGGGGGGGGGGGGGCGGTATTGACTGGAGTTGAGTACCCCGGTATTAGAGAGACGGTATAAGACTTATTCAAAGGGGCCGTTCAGTGACGTTATGAAGAAGTAGAGAGACACGAATTCTTGTATGGGGCAGCTCAGGCTGGGAGATCACTTCTGAGCCTGGATCCTGAAAGATCCTAAATCCTTTTCCTGCGAAATGTTCCGTCACCACCAGTGCAAAAATCAAAGTCCAAGATGGGCTGGGCGGTCACTTCTTCAGTTGGGCGCCTGCTACACATAGAGCGACTATATTTTACTATATTTTATTTTGGCACATTTTTACTTTTATGTGGTGCTAAGTCTTTCCTCTTACATCATTCTTGGGCTATTTGCTTCTTGACACCGCAATTTAAAAAAAAAAAAAAAAACATCTGCTTGTGTAGTGCAGTATTGTGTGTCTCCCGCTGCAGTATTGTGTGTCTCCCGCTGCAGTATTGTGTGTCTCCCACTGCAGCATTGTGTGTCTCCCGCTGCAGTATTGTGTCTCCCGCTGCAGTATTGTGTGTCTCCCGCTGCAGTATTGTGTCTTCTCCTGCTGCAGTAATGTGTGTTTCCCGCTGCAGTATTGTGTCTTCTCCCGCTGCAGTATTGTGTTTTTCCCGCTGCAGTATTGTGTCTTCTCCCGCTGCAGTATTGTGTCTTCTCCCGCTGCAGTATTGTGTGTTTCCTGCTACAGTATTGTGTGTCTTCTCCCGCTGCAGTATTGTTTGTCTTCTCCCGCTGCAGCATTGTGTGTCTCCCGCTGCAGTATTGTGTGTCTCCCGCTGCAGTATTGTGTGTCTCCCGCTGCAGTATTGTTTGTCTTCTCCCGCTGCAGTATTGTGTGTCTTCTCCCGCTGCAGCATTGTGTGTCTCCCGCTGCAGTATTGTGTGTCTCATGCTGCAGTATTGTGTGTCTTCTCCCTCTGCAGTATTGTGTCTCTCCCGCTGCAGTATTGTGTGTCTCCCGCTGCAGTATTGTGTGTCTCCCGCTGCAGTATTGTGTCTCCCGCTGCAGTATTGTGTCTCCAGCTGCAGTATTGTGTCTTCTCCCGCTGCAGTATTGTGTGTCTCCTGCTGCAGTATTGTGTGTCTTCTCCCGCTGCAGTACTGTGTCTCCCGCTGCAGTATTGTGTGTCTTCTCCCGCTGCAGTATTGTGTGTCTTCTCCCGCTGAAGCATTGTGTGTCTCCCGCTGCAGTATTGTGTGTCTTCTCCCGCTGAAGCATTGTGTGTCTCCCACTGCAGTATTGTGTCTCTCGATGCAGCATTGTGTGTCTTCTCCCGCTGAAGCATTGTGTGTCTCCCGCTGCAGTATTGTGTGTCTTCTCCCGCTGCAGTATTGCGTCTCTCCCGCTGCAGTATTGTGTGTCTCCCGCTGCAGTATTGTGTGTCTCCCGCTGCAGTATTGTGTGTCTCCCGCTGCAGTATTGTGTGTCTGCTGCTGCAGTATTGTGCGTCTGCTGCTGCAGTATTGTGTCTCCCGCTGCAGTATTGTGTGTCTCCCGCTGCAGTATTGTGTGTCATCTCCTGCTGCAGTATTGTGTGTCATCTCCTGCTGCAGTATTGTGTCATCTCCTGCTGCAGTATTGTCTGTCATCTCCTGCTGCAGTATTGTGTGTCTCCCGTTACAGTATTGTGTGCCATCTCCCGCTGCAGTATTGTGTGTTTCCCGCTGTAGTATTGTGTTTCCCGCTGCAGTATTGTGTGTCTCCCGCTTCAGTATTGTGTGTCATTTCCTGCTGCAGTATTGTGTGTCTCCTGCTGCAGTATTGTGTCTCTCCCACAACAGTATTGTGTGTCTTCTCCCGCTGCAGTATTGTGTGTCTTCTCCCGCTGCAGTATTGTGTGTCTTCTCCCGCTGCAGTATTGTGTGTCTTCTCCCGCTGCAGTATTGTGTGTCGTCTCCCGCTGCAGCATTGTGTCTCCCTCTGCAGTATTGTGTATCCCGCTGCAGTATTGTGTGTCTTCTCCCGCTGCAGCATTGTGTGTCTCCCGCTGCAGCTTTGTGTGTCTCCCGCTGCAGTATTGTGTCTCCCGCTGCAATATTGTGTCTCCCGCTGCTGTATTGTGTGCTTTCTTCTGCAGTATTTTGTGTCTCCTGCTGCAATATTGTGTGTCTCCTGCTGCAGTATTGTGTGTCTCCTGCTGCAATATTGTGTCTCCCGCTGCAGTATTGTGTATCTCCCGACCCGCTGCAGCATTGTGTGTCTTCTCCCACTGCAGTATTGTGTGTCTTCTCCCGTTGAAGTATTGTGTCTTTTCCCGCTGCAGTGTTGTGTCTCCTGCTGCAATATTGTGTGTCTCCTGCTGCAGTATTGTGTGTCTCCTGCTGCAGTATTGTGTCTCCCGCTGCAGTATTGTGTATCTCCCGACCCGCTGCAGCATTGTGTGTCTTCTCACGCTGCAGCATTGTGTGTCTCCCGCTGCAGTGTTGTGTCTCCTGCTGCAATATTGTGTCTCCCGCTGCAGTATTGTGTATCTCCCGACCCGCTGCAGCATTGTGTGTCTTCTCCCACTGCAGTATTGTGTGTCTTCTCCCGTTGAAGTATTGTGTCTTTTCCCGCTGCAGTATTTTGTGTCTCCTGCTGCAATATTGTGTGTCTCCTGCTGCAGTATTGTGTGTCTCCTGCTGCAGTATTGTGTCTCCCGCTGCAGTATTGTGTCTCCCGCTGCAGTATTGTGTATCTCCCGACCCGCTGCAGCATTGTGTGTCTTCTCCCGCTGCAGTATTGTGTGTCTTCTCCCGCTGCAGTATTGTGTGTCTCCCGCTGCAGTGTTGTGTCTCCCGCTGCAATATTGTGTCTCCCGCTACAGTATTTTGTGTCTCCCGCTGCAGTATTGTGTGCCTCCCGCTGCAGTATTGTGTGTTTCCCGCTACAGTATTTCGTGTCCCCTGCTGCAGTATTGTGTGTCTTCTCCCGCTGCAGCATTGTGTGTCTCCCGCTGCAGTATTGTCTGGCTCCCGCTGCAGCATTGTGTGTCTTCCGCTGCAGTATTTTGTGTCTCCCGCTGCAGCATTGTGTGTCTTCCGCTGCAGTATTGTGTCTCCCGCTGCAGTATTTTGTGTCTCCCGCTGCAGCATTGTGTGTCTCCCGCTGCAGAATGGTGTGTCTCCCGCTGCAGTATTGTGTGTCTCTCGCTGCAGTATTATGTGTCTCCCGCTGCAGAATTGTGTGTCTCCCGCTGCAGAATTGTGTGTCTCCCCCTGCAGTATTGTGTGTCTCCCGCTGCAGAATTGTGTGTATCCCGCTGCAGAATTGTGTGTCTCCCGCTGTAGTATTGTGTCTTCTCTCGCTGTAGTATTGTCTTCTCCCGCTGCAGTATTGTCTCCCGCTGCAGGATTGTGTCTCCCGCTGCAGTATTGCGTCTTCTCTCGCTGTAGTATTGTCTTCTCCCGCTGCAGAATTGTGTGTCTCCCGCTGCAGTATTGTATGTCTCTTGCTGCAGTATTGTGTGTCTCCCGCTGCAGAATTGTGTGTCTCCCGCTGCAGTATTGTGTGTCTCCCGCTGCAGAATTGTGTGTCTCCCGCTGCAGTATTGTCTCCCGCTGCAGTATTGTGTCTTCTCTCGCTGTAGTATTGTCTTCTCCCGCTGCAGTATTGTGTGTCTCCTGCTGCAGTATTGCGTCTTCTCCCGCTGCAGTATTGTGTCTTCTCTCGCTGTAGTATTGTCTTCTCCCGCTGCAGTATTGTGTCTTCTCCCGCTGCAGTATTGTCTCCCACTGCAGGATTGTGTCTCCCACTGCAGTATTGTGTTGTCTCCCGCTGCAGGATTGTGTCTCCCACTGCAGTATTGCGTCTTCTCTCGCTGTAGTATTGTGTGTCATCTCCTGCTGCAGTATTGTGTGTCTCCTGCTGCAGTATTGTGTGTCTCCCGTTACAGTATTGTGTGCCATCTCCCGCTGCAGTATTGTGTGTTTCCCGCTGTAGTATTGTGTTTCCCGCTGCAGTATTGTGTGTCTCCCGCTTCAGTATTTTGTGTCATTTCCTGCTGCAGTATTGTGTGTCTCCTGCTGCAGTATTGTGTGTCTCCTGCTGCAGTATTGTATGTCTCCCGCGGCAGTATTGTGTCATGCTGCAGTATTGTGTGTCTTTTCCCGCTGCAGTACTGTCTCCCGCTGCAGTATTGTGTGTCTTCTCCCGCTGCAGTATTGTGTGTCTTCTCCCGCTGCAGTATTGTGTGTCTTCTCCCGCTGCAGTATTGTGTGTCTTCTCCCGCTGCAGTATTGTGTCTTCTCCCGCTGCAGTATTGTGTGTCTTCTCCCGCTGCAGTATTGTGTATCTCCCGACCCGCTGCAGCATTGTGTCTTCTGCTGCTGCAGCACTGTGTGTCTTCTCCCGCTGCAGCATTGTGTCTCCCTCTGCAGTATTGTGTGTCTCCCTCTGCAGTATTGTGTCTCCCGCTGCAGTATTGTGTCTTCTCCCGCTGCAGTATTGTGTCTTCTCCCGCTGCAGTATTGTGTCTTCTCCCGCTGCAGTATTGTGTCTTCTCACGCTGCAGCATTGTGTGTCTTCTCCCGGTGCAGCATTGTGTGTCTCCCGCTGCAGTATTGTGTCTCCCGCTGCAATATTGTGTCTCCTGCTGCAGTATTGTGTGTCTCCCGCTACAGTATTTCGTGTCCCCTGCTGCAGTATTGTGTGTCTTCTCCCGCTGCAGTATTGTGTCTTCTCCCGCTGCAGTATTGTGTCTTCTCACGCTGCAGCATTGTGTGTCTTCTCCCGGTGCAGCATTGTGTGTCTCCCGCTGCAGTATTGTGTCTCCCGCTGCAATATTGTGTCTCCTGCTGCAGTATTGTGTGTCTCCCGCTACAGTATTTCGTGTCCCCTGCTGCAGTATTGTGTGTCTTCTCCCGCTGCAGTATTTTGTGTCTCCCACTGCAGTATTGTGTCTTCCGCTACAGTATTGTGTCTCCCACTGCAGTATTGTGTCTCCCGCTGCAGTATTGTGTCTCCCGCTGGTGCATTGTGTGTCTTCTCCCGCTGCAGTATTGTGTGTCTTCTGCTGCAGCATTGTGTGTCTTCTCTCGCTGCAGTATAGTCTCCCGCTGCAGAATTTTGTGTCTCTCGCTGCAGTATTGTGTGTCTCTCGCTGCAGTATTGTGTGTCTCCCGCTGCAGAATTGTGTGTCTCCCGCTGCAGTATTGTGTGTCTCCCGCTGCAGAATTGTGTGTCTCCCGCTGCAGTATTGTCTCCCGCTGCAGTATTGTGTCTTCTCTCACTGTAGTATTGTCTTCTCCCGCTGCAGTATTGTGTGTCTCCTGCTGCAGCATTGCGTCTTCTCCCGCTGCAGTACTGTCTCCCGCTGCAGTATTGTGTCTTCTCTCGCTGTAGTATTGTCTTATCCCGCTGCAGTATTGTGTCTCCCGCTGCAGTATTGTGTCTACTCCCGCTGCAGTATTGTGTCTCCCGCTGCAGTATTGTGTCTCCCGCTGGAGTATTGCGTCTTCTCCCACTGCAGTATTGTGTCTTCTCCCACTGCAGTATTGTGTCTCCCACTGCAGTATTGTCTCCCACTGCAGTATTGTCTCCCGCTGCAGTATTGCGTCTTCTCTCGCTGTAGTATTGTCTTCTCCCGCTGCAGTATTGCGTCTTCTCTCGCTGTAGTATTGTCTTCTCCCGCTGCAGTATTGCGTCTTCTCTCGCTGTAGTATTGTGTCTCCCGCTGCAGTATTGTGTGTCTTCTCCCGCTGCAGTATTGTGTCTCCCGCTGCAGTATTGTGTCTTCTCCCGCTGCAGTATTGTGTGTCTTCTCCCGCTGCAGTATTGTGTCTCCCGCTGCAGTATTGCGTCTTCTCCCGCTGCAGTATTGTGTGTCTTCTCCCGCTGCAGTATTGTGTCTTCTCCCGCTGCAGTATTGTGTCTTCTCCCGCTGCAGTATTGTGTCTTCTCCCGCTGCAGTATTGTGTCTCCCGTTGCAGTATTGTGTCTCCCGCTGCAGTATTGTGTCTTCTCCCGCTGCAGTATTGCGTCTCCCGCTGCAGTATTGTGTGTCTCCCGCTGCAGCATTGTGTGTCTCACGCTGCAGTATTATGTCTCCCGCTGCAGAATTGTGTGTCTTCTCCCGCTGCAGTATTGTGAGTCTCCTGCTGCAGTATTGTGTCTTCTCCCACTGCAGTATTTTGTGTCTTCTCCCGCTGCAATATTGTGTCTTCTCCCGCTGCAGTATTGTGTCTCCCGCTGCAGTATTGTGTCTCCCGCTGCAGTATTGTGTCTCCCGCTGCAGTATTGTGTCTCCCGCTGCAGTATTGTGTCTCCTGCTGCAGTATTGTGTCTCCCGCTGCAGTATTGCGTCTCCCGCTGCAGTATTGCGTCTTCCGCTGCAGTATTGTGTGTCTCACGCTGCAGTATTATGTCTCCCGCTGCAGTATTGTGTGTCTTCTCCCGCTGCAGTATTGTGAGTCTCCTGCTGCAGTATTGTGTCTTCTCCCACTGCAGTATTTTGTGTCTTCTCCCGCTGCTATATTGTGTCTTCTCCCGCTGCAGTATTGTGTCTCCCGCTGCAGTATTGTGTCTCCCGCTGCAGTATTGTGTCTCCCGCTGCAGTATTGTGTCTCCCGCTGCAGTATTGTGTCTCCCGCTGCAGTATTGTGTCTCCCGCTGCAGTATTGTGTCTCCCGCTGCAGTATTGTGTCTTCTCCCGCTGCAGTATTGCGTCTCCCGCTGCAGTATTGTGTTTCTCCCGCTGCAGCATTGTGTGTCTCACGCTGCAGTATTATGTCTCCCGCTGCAGTATTGTGTGTCTTCTCCCGCTGCAGTATTGTGAGTCTCCTGCTGCAGTATTGTGTCTTCTCCCACTGCAGTATTTTGTGTCTTCTCCCGCTGCAATATTGTGTCTTCTCCCGCTGCAGTATTGTGTCTCCCGCTGCAGCATTGTGTCTTCTCCCGCTGCAGTATTGTGTCTCCCGCTGCAGTATTGTGTCTCCCGCTGCAGTATTGTGTCTCCCGCTGCAGTATTGTGTCTCCCGCTGCAGCATTGTGTCTCCCGCTGCAGCATTGTGTCTCCCGCTGCAGCATTGTGTCTCCCGCTGCAGTATTATGTCTCCCGCTGCAGTATTGTGTCTCCCGCTGCAGTATTGTGTCTCCCGCTGCAGTATTGTGTCTCCCGCTGCAGTATTGTGTCTCCCGCTGCAGTATTGTGTCTCCCGCTGCAGTATTGTGTCTCCCGCTGCAGTATTGTGTCTCCCGCTGCAGTATTGTGTCTCCCGCTGCAGCATTGTGTCTCCCGCTGCAGCATTGTGTCTCCCGCTGCAGTATTATGTCTCCCGCTGCAGTATTGTGTCTCCCGCTGCAGTATTGTGTCTCCCGCTGCAGTATTGTGTCTCCCGCTGCAGTATTGTGTCTCCCGCTGCAGTATTGTGTCTCCCGCTGCAGTATTGTGTCTCCCGCTGCAGTATTGTGTCTCCCGCTGCAGTATTGTGTCTCCCGCTGCAGCATTGTGTCTCCCGCTGCAGCATTGTGTCTCCCGCTGCAGTATTGTGTCTCCCGCTGCAGTATTGTGTCTCCCGCTGCAGTATTGTGTCTCCCGCTGCAGTATTGTGTCTCCCGCTGCAGTATTGTGTCTCCCGCTGCAGCATTGTGTCTCCCGCTGCAGCATTGTGTCTCCCGCTGCAGTATTGTGTCTCCCGCTGCAGTATTGTGTCTCCCGCTGCAGTATTGTGTCTCCCGCTGCAGTATTGTGTCTCCCGCTGCAGTATTGTGTCTCCCGCTGCAGTATTGTGTCTCCCGCTGCAGCATTGTGTCTCCCGCTGCAGTATTGTGTCTCCCGCTGCAGTATTGTGTCTCCCGCTGCAGTATTGTGTCTCCCGCTGCAGTATTGTGTCTCCCGCTGCAGTATTGTGTCTCCCGCTGCAGTATTGTGTCTCCCGCTGCAGTATTGTGTCTCCCGCTGCAGCATTGTCTCCCGCTGCAGCACTGTGTCTCCCGCTGCAGTATTGCATTGTGTGTCTATATTTTATCAGACATTAGTAACTTTGAAAGAATAGCACATGTAGGGTTACCACCATTGCTGTTCTCATTTCCCATCCAATGCCAGCAGTCCCACACCAATAACGCATTTCTCATTGATTTCAGACGCTATTTGGTACTTTGCAAATGACCAGCTCTACGTGATGGGCCCCAACGGCACCGCGGGAATCTTTACCACATTTCCATCGGAGCACCTGACGCTTATGAATGGCTTCTTTGACCAGGTAAGCCTGTGATGGATGCTTCACATGGCACGCAGAGTTTGCCCCAGCGGCTGTGCCGTCTGCCCCAGCTTATTTTGTGGGGGGAGTTTCACTTGGAGGGGTTAGGGAGGAGTTACCTGCCGCACAGATTATAAGGAGACGTATCACATGCGGTGCCTCTGCATGTCTCTTTTTCTCATCCCAATCTGCGTTAAACAAGATCCGCCAGGTCTGAGGCGGCGGTAATTTTCTTGGTACATATGACATCATTTTAGAGCACAAATTGGTGCAATGCGTGAAAGCGAGTTTTTCCGTGGGTTAATAAACAGGAGCTGGTGTACCAAAGTGTCCCTGCTGCAATAGTGGCTCAAAACTGGAGCACAAACCTGCACCAAAATCATCAAGGCCAAACCATTGTTTCCAATGGGATTTATTTCTTTGATAAATTTGGTGCAGTCTTTGCATCAGTTTTGCTCCACCTTTGAAGCCGGGAGACTTCGATACATCAGTCCCTATGTATCAAGGCAAAATTGGGGCAAAATATTTTTTTTATAAACATGTTGTAGGTTTGTTTGCCCCAGAATTGCACTACTTTTGCCTTGATACAGTCTCCATTTGCACTATTGCACAGAGGGGTATATTCTATAAGTTCCCGGGATTGGTGATCCATGCGCGCTGACACGGAGGCCTCACTGAAGTTAACGAGGCCGCCGTCAGACCACACGTATTTGCTACCTATAGAATATACCCTATGGAGGGAGATGTATCAGCACGAAGTGCGAATAAAAGTTAGTTGGGCCGTACTATATTGCTCCATTTTGTGTTTGCGTTTGTATCAAAAGTTTCCATTTAATACGTCACATTACAATATGTGTCACGTAACTCCTCCCCAACGCCACCTCTGCAAATCCCACCTTCGTACACTGACGCTAAGGGCGGGGTGGAAGGGAAATGTGGCCCGGGCATGTCACTGACCTGTTGGCCTTCCTCCCACGGCGTTGCAGCGTCACAATGTCGCTGCTTCACATGATAGCGTGTTGTCATGGCAACGAGTCGCCATGTGACGTTAGGCTGCCATGACGATGCGGCGTCACATGATGCCGCGACGTCGATGGAGGAGGGGCGTTCCGGAAAAGGAAAGTCGTGCTGAGGCCCCCGCTCTCTCCCCTGGCAATCAGTTTCATAGTGGTGAGGAAGTGCACGGGCCTTTGTAACCACAATGCACTGCACTTGCCCACAGCATGCGTGCAGTGGGCCGGTACTGCAGGTGTTCTGTGGCCTGGCAACAGTACCGGCCCACTGGGGTAAGCCCGAACGTACGGTAGGCCAATTACCCATAGGTAAGTTTAATAGCCATAGCGGCACCAGCACATGAACCCACCTGCCCATGGACCCAACAGCCCACCAGGTTATTGCCCGGGGTCTTGGCAGCCCAAATCGCAAAGGGACGCAAGATGCAACTCAATCTGCATCAATTTAGCTCCAAATTTGCCTGGAAACATCACCCATTTAGTATCGACACACTGGCATATCCAATAATATACACCAATCTGCACATGTACACACAGAGACACAGAGACTCACTTATATACTACTATATATTGCTGAATTTGTATTCCCCCCTATATTGGTGCTACTCCCTTGGCTGTGAAGCGACTTTTCTGTGCAGAAGAACCAAAGTGGATGGGCCACAAGGTGTCTTCTGGGGAACATAACCACTGAGTCAATAAGAATATGGGACTTTGTTGCATTCCTTTGCATGGAGCTAAACACTTCTGCATCACAGGGAAAGATGTCATTACAGTATATTATAATGACCAGGAGCCTTTTAATTCATTTGTACAAGAACATGCTGAATCAGCGTCCTTCCCATGTTTACTTATTAGGCATATTCTTGTATAACTGTCCTTTCTAACAAGACATTACGGACATTGGGGCGTATTTACAGAAGTCTCGTGTCTGCAAAACTGGGACAAAACCAATACCAAAGAATGGCACCATATGGGGCTATTTATTGCCCCGGTTTTGCAGCCAACAGACTTTAATATATAAACCCCAATAAATCAAGGCAAAGTGTGTGTAATTCTGGGGCACAACAATCTGCACCATATGTATCAAATAACAAATGGAAATTGCACAACTGGATACATGTTTTGCCCCAGAATTGCTCCACTTTTGCCTTGGTACATAGACCTCTTTTACGATAGCCCCAGCTGTAATTATTATGGGTGGTTTTTTTTCTCCCCTTATGCTTGTTAATATCCCACAAAAATAAAAGTATAACACTTTGGCCCATATTTAATAAAGCACCTTCCAACTCCTGGAGACCCCGGGTGACTGGCTCAAAGAAATGGGCTGTAAAGGGTCTTCCGGCATTGGACAAACCTTATGAATTGGCACCACTTAGCAAATATATATATATATATATGGCCCTTTGTAACTATTCTTCTGTAAATGGCCAATTACTAATGTGATGATTGAAGGTTTTGCGCATGTGGATCTCTTACTGTATACTCTTCCCCCCCATCTCTGTCTCTCACAGTTCATTGGTACTGCCGCCTTGATTGTCTGTGTCTTGGCCATCGTAGATCCAAACAACAACCCCATCCCTCGCGGGCTGGAAGCTTTCACCGTTGGGTTTGTTGTCCTCGTCATTGGGCTTTCCATGGGCTTCAACTCCGGATATGCCGTCAACCCTGCCAGGGACTTCGGACCCCGGTTGTTTACGGCTCTGGCTGGCTGGGGCACTGATGTCTTCACGTACGTATTGACATCTTTCAGCACAGTTGCTTGACACTTATCTGAATGTAATGAATGGTTAACAGTGGACTTTTCCTTAAGTTATTACCTTTTCACTCCCCTCCAATTATGAAGGAGAAAATACTGTCAACATATACCAATATAAGGTAGTGTCTTGTTGTACAATGAACACATTATTAGAAGACGGGGGGTCATTCTTTGCCCCCTTTTTTCTAAGGCAAAAGGAACACTAGTCAATCATGAAAAATTAGGATATTTTCTTGATACAGTCAATCAAATATTGCTCTAGAGCCAGAAGAGTTAAAAATTAATGAATTAATCTATAATCTTTATGCTTGGATTGACTAAGTATAATCACATCAAGAACTTCACTATCAAAATGTTGATTATAAGAACGTAGTTATTAAACAAAAAAATATGCTTCAGCATTTTTGTAGTACACCTTAACTGAAAAAAGAGACGTAATTAGAATTGATTAACTCATACTAAGATTTCAATCAGAAAAACACTTTTAGTAACGTTAGGTATCATCATAATCATAATTTCACTGGAGAGCAAAGCAATCTACATGTCATGTTTTCATGATATAACATGAACTGTACAGGTAAGTGACCCTGTTTAACCTCAGCAGTGAGATAGGAATGCACATTATAAGCATGTTTGGGAATGGAAACCAGTGCTTAAGCATGATCTAGATGCAGTATAACATTCCTTCAGCTAGGGTCACAATCAGCTGGAACATATGACATTCCGGGTGTTATTCCATAGGCCGCGATGGCGGCGCCTCTGTGCTGGCGCACTCCTTGTATGGGAGATGACGCTTGGGTCAGGTGTTCTAACCTGTACTGGCAATGGATGTATCTGCCCCTTAATGAGGCCAGTTCTGTATATATAGAAATGTGTGCACCTGTTTCAACTTGCGTAATGTACGGGCAACTCATGACAGATTTCATATGCGTTCCAGGAAAGGAAATAATCTTTGGGTGGGGAGTCGGGAAAATGTCTAAATGCCTTGGGGCGTTCAATCTGATTTCACTAAAAAAGGTGTATTCACATGAAACATTTGGGCGTGTCTGCTATTGCTTGTGACATAATCCTTTAAAACGATTCAAATAAAATCCAACAAACCTGAAAGGTAGCGTGTGTTCCACACTATAACACCTAAGTATGCCAAGTCATTACACAAACAATATGGCTTTCATGTGCACAGTTCCTGTATTGACCTCCAACAAAGTTGATTGGGTATTTTAATTACAGTAGTTACTGGCTCCTGTGGCGCTGAAGTTTTTTTTTTTTAATCTTAACCCTTGAAATGATATTTGGTGGAGGAGTTCGAGTTTCTCCTTCTTACTGTATCTCTGCATAAGACCACAGATCTTTCCTCTTACTGTATCTCTGCATAAGACCACGGATATTTCCTGTTACTGTATCTCTGCATAAGACCACGGATCTTTCCTCTTACTGTATCTCTGCATAAGACCACGGATCTTTCCTGTTACTGTATCTCTGCATAAAACCACGGATCTTTCCTGTTACCGTTACTCTGCATAAGACCACGGATCTTTCCTCTTACAGTATCTCTGCACAAGACCACGGATCTTTCCTCTTACAGTATCTCTGCACAAGACCACTGATCTTTCTTGTTACTGTATCACTGCTTAAGACCACAGATCGTTCCTGTTACTGTATCTCTGCATAAGACCACGGATCTTTCCTCTTACTGTATCTCTGCATAAGACCACGGATCTTTCATGTTACTGTATCTCTGCATAAGACCACGGATCTTTCTTGTTACTGTATCTCTGCATAATACCACGGATCTTTCCTGTTACTGTATCTCTGCATAATACCACGGATCTTTCCTCTTACTGTATCTCTGCATAAGACCACGGATCTTTCCTGTTACTGTATCTCTGCACAAGACCACTGATCTTTCCTGTTACTGTATCTCTGCATAAGACCACGGACCTTTCTTGTTACTGTATCTCTGCATAAGACCACGGACCTTTCCTGTTACTGTATCTCTGCATAAGACCACGGATCTTTCCTGTTACTGTATCTCTGCATAAGACCACGGATCTTTCTTGTTACTGTATCTCAGCATAAGACCACGGATCTTTCCTGTTACTGTATCTCTGCATAAGACCACGGATCTTTCCTCTTACTGTATCTCTGCATAAGACCACAGATCTTTCCTCTTACTGTATCTCTGCATAAGACCACGGATCTTTCCTCTTACTGTATCTCTGCATAAGACCACGGATCTTTCCTCTTACTGTATCTCTGCATAAGACCACGGATCTTTCCTCTTACTGTATCTCTGCATAATACCACGGATATTTCCTGTTACTGTTTCTCTGCATAAGACCACGGATCTTTCCTGTTACTGTATCTCTGCATAAGACCATGGATCTTTCCTCTTACTGTATCTCTGCATAAGACCACAGATCTTTCCTGTTACTGTATCTCTGCATAATACCACGGATATTTCCTGTTACTGTATCTCTGCATAAGACCACGGATCTTTCCTCTTACTGTATCTCTGCATAAGACCACAGATCTTTCCTGTTACTGTATCTCTGCATAAAACCACTGATCTTTCTTGTTACTGTATCTCTGCATAAGACCACAGATCTTTCCTGTTACTGTATCTCTGCATAAGACCACGGATCTTTCCTCTTACTGTATCTCTGCATAAGACCACGGATCTTTCCTCTTACTGTATCTCTGCATAAGACCACGGATCTTTCCTCTTACTGTATCTCTGCATAAGACCACGGATCTTTCCTCTTACTGTATCTCTGCATAAGACCACGGATCTTTCCTCTTACTGTATCTCTGCATAATACCACTGATCTTTCTTGTTACTGTATCTCTGCATAAGACCACGGATCTTTCTTGTTACTGTTTCTCTGCATAAGACCACGGATCTTTCCTCTTACTGTATCTCTGCATAAGACCACGGACCTTTCTTGTCACTGTATCTCTGCATAAGACGTGAAAGACAAAGATAAAGCTGCACACCACAATTGTAAAAAATACTTGCTGTTACCGGTGCTCCTGGAACAGGGGAGTTCCTCACAGTGACAAACTCCAAAGCAGACAAAAAAGAAGGTTCCAGGGCACTTCGGCTTTTCTCAAGTGAAGAAAGACCACGCGTCGTGGTTAAAACGTTGTGCCTCTTCTATTAAATCCTTTTGAAAATCCGTAGTGCCCTGGAACCTTCTTTTTTCTCTGCATAAGACCACCGACCTTTCTTGTTACTATATTTCTGCATAAGACCACGGATCTTTCCTGTTACTGTATTTCTGCATAAGACCACGGATCTTTCCTGTTACTGTATTTCTGCATAAGACCACTTATATTTCTTGTTACTGTATCTCTGCATAATACCACGGATCTTTCTTGTTACTGTATCTCTGCATAAGACCACGGATCTTTCCTGTTACTGTATTTCTGCATAAGACCACTTATATTTCTTGTTACTGTATCTCTGCATAATACCACATATCTTTCTTGTTACTGTATCTCTGCATAAGACCACTTATCTTTCTTGTTACTGTACCTCTGCATAAGACCACTTATCTTTCTTGTTACTGTATCTCTGCATAAGACCACTTATATTTCTTGTTACTGTATCTCTGCATAAGACCACGGATCTTTCCTGTTACTGTATCTCTGCATAAGGCCACTTATATTTCCTGTTACTGTACCTCTGAATAAGACCACGGATCTTTCTGTTACTATATCTCTCCAAAAGTACCTTTCCTTTTTGTTGTCGAGTGAGTAGAGAGATCTGCCTGAGCCCCTGAATTTCAATATATTTGTGGTCATTAACACTATGTATAAAAAGTGGGGTCCCAGAGGGACTTGATAGAGCTCTTCATAGTGGTTTTCAGATCTTTGTTTAAGTACGTACTGTAGAAGCCAGCTTTTACCGGCTGGTTTTACAGCCAGATTCACTTTATGCTAAAAAGATAAAAGGGGTTATAATAATGCAAAAAATCAATCACTATTTAATCATTACAGTACTGGGGGTCCGATCCCAGTCGGACTGGGTCCCCAGTACAGTACTGGGGGTAGTATCCAGGTGCCGTCAACAGAAGTGGAGTCAGAGCAGTCAGCCAGGTCTCCCCTAAGAAAACAAGCACGTTCCCATGTTGTACCAGGTACATCGTATGGGCACGGTAAAGGACAAGTAATAAAGTAAAATGCATAGTTGAGGACATCCAACTGTATTAGTAACATTTTAAACAAAAGGCAAGAAGTTAAACCGCCTATTTTCTCCCCTTTCCTATTTTTTCACACTATAATAAGGGAAAGGAGTAGAGACGTTGGGTGGTGTTTGGGTCAGGATCTTGGGTTCTGTATGGGAAGCTTTTGCTGAAGTGTTGTCACCATGTCTGATACTATATACACTGAGTTGAGTATTGATAGCTTGCCATCTCTATTTTCAATTTAAAGTAACGCAGAATGCATACACAAATCCCTTGTGCTATGAAGCAGTGGCTCATATCTCTCTGGGTATCATTCTGTTACAGGGTCGGAGACCAGTGGTGGTGGGTGCCCATCGTCTCACCCTTACTCGGAGCATTTGTTGGAGTTCTGGTCTACCAGCTGATGATCGGATGTCACATTGAACCCGCGCCACAGTCCACCGAACAAGAAAATGTCAAGTTGTCCAATGTCAAGCACAAAGATAGGATGTGAAGCAGCTGCCATAAAGAGACTCTTAACAGTTTTTACAGGGCTGCAGCAACCAAAGAACAAGATGGCCGAGAAGCCTCATTACACTCCATGAGTTACATTATCGCTTTGTTGTATAAACCTAGTTGCTTTTGAAATGTGCAGATATGTCTTCCCTTATAGCGCAGATATGTCGTCCCTTATTGTGCTCTGTACATAAAACACTTACTGTATGGACTAAAGTAGTGAGTAGCTGGAAAGTCCACAGTTCTAACCTGTCTTAAGAAGTTCTTTGTTCATGCCATGACTTTGCTTTTGATGTCTCGCAGTTCCAGCTCAAGCAATGAGGCCCACCTAACGCTGTAGAACTAGCCAAACATTGGAAAATATTGCATTGGAAGCCCCCAGCATTTGTGGGTGTCCAGCACATGTCAATATTTTGTCCTTCAGTATTTTCCTTGTTGTCCTTAAGTTATACACAATGCATGGAACTCATCTTTAGTTTTCAAGAAAACTCTGGTTTAAGTACTCTCTCAAACTAAACTCACTGCGATCCTACTACGGATTGGCATTTGCAGAGAATAATGTAGATGGACATTAGAATCTATAACTTTTTATTAGAGAAGAAAGTGCAGGACATCTTACCAGATCTGATTTAATATGTTTTTATTTTTTTATTTTTTTAAAAACATTTTGTAACAGTGAAATTCTAAGAAAACTTTGATTATTTTGTATATGGGAGGACAGAGTAAAATGCCTGCTGAAATGTGTCAGTTTTATTATGGATGCTTTTACAAAATGTTAAGCTTTGTACTGTACATACACGTCATTAATGTTGCTTGATTTAAGCATTAGATCAAAGTATTTTATGTGAAATTAAATACAAATTTAATCCAAAATGGTGTATTTTATGTAAATTACGTGTAGCATTCAACTAACTGTAATGGCCGCACGTAAAAGTATAACCTTTGCAGTTCCAAGTTGACTTATGCACAATAATATGTGCTGTATGCAGAGTGTTGATGTAGGATAAAAATAATACTGGGCACTTAGCAGTGACAGAGCCTTTAGCCTTAGCAGCCTTCTGCAGAATGTCCACACATTGCATTCTATTCTTTTTTGGCTGAGATGCAACATACAGATCAGTTAACTGCTGTATTGATCCAAGGGAAGACTTGATACTTTTCTTTTGGCCAATATGAACGTGGTACGTGTGTGTGCAAATGTGTTTTTGAAAACAGATGTGTCCCTTCTTCAGACTAGAACAGAATAGAATATAAATGGTTTCATACAGTCTGACATCAACATCTGAATAACAGGGCACCTGTACACAAGGAAGGGAACTGTTTGGTCTTCACAGCTTTTGTACAACATACATGTGTATACGGACCTCTAACAAAACATGTTCTAACTTTCCACGGCTTCACTCCAGCATCAAAAGTGTGTGGTTAGAAGAGATGTGTCGTTGTATGTTTGCGAGGTTCGCTTTGATCTAAAATTTGCAAATTTGGGCAGAAGTTTGAAAGACGTTTGCCAGATTTTGGTTACACATTTAGCGACAGTGGCAGTGTGACTTCCATATTGACATTTAATGCTTGGTGATTTTTTTGGTGTGAAGTTGCTGTTTGCAATGAAAATGGCTAATTTGCTCGGTTAGCGAACTTCAGCCAAACGTTTGTGCATCTCTATTGGTCAGTAAGGTAAACGTCTCTCCATTACTTAATCCATGAAGTAGTGGGAATTATTTGGACATCATAAACAGCTTTCTGGCTAGTTTAGGTCATCTTGAGTTGGTGTCATTGTTTGTCTTGTGTAGTGTTGAACAAAGATATCTTTACCTATTATGGGTTAGCGGCTCCCAGGCAATTTGCCCATCATCCCCAGAGATATATGCATCATAGATCCTAAAGGTTCTCACTACAAGGAAAGGTGAATAAGCCTACTGATGCTAGTTACATTACATTAGCCACCTTAGTGACAGAAGGTCCTGCAACAGATTGTAGTTGGGTGCAGATAAAAAAGCCCTCCTGCTGCGAAACAAGAGCAGAAACAGCATCACATTTATCAATGGAAAGGAACCTAATAGAAGGCAATTAGAGGCTTTCCTTTGATAAATCTAGTGCAATTCTTTTTGCTCCAGTTCTGCAGTCAGACAACTTTAGTAAATAACCTGTCCTGCTCTTTAGGTACTGAAGTTGTTATATATATATATATACATTTATTGCATAATTATATTGTGCTTATTTTACACTTTTATAAGTGAGGAGATATTGTTAGAAGTCAGCGATATCACCGCATATACAGTGGCACCCTATACGGTAGGGTCCTGTCAAAGAAATGTCTAGGGTTTGCATTAATGCTGGTCAGCAAAGGGTATAATCTTACTCTATTGCCCATGATTGGGTCTCGTCTTGTTCTCTGTGTTTTACCACCATCCCTATATTGCAATGAGGTAGCACACACTGTTAGTTTAATATAAGGCAATAGTTCATGGTATGGTTTGGTTTACAATTTGGTATTCCAACATTTTTGAACATGTGAAACATACATTGTAGGATTAAGTCACCTAATCCTTCAGGCATCTAAACCCCGGGAATACACCATTGTCACCAATACAAAGTAAGGTTTTAAGGCTAATATAAGTAGTAACAGAAAGCAAATCTCTCAACAATGTTTCATTGCAAATCCAATATACTTCTGCCCCCTTGCCACAGCTTGTCTGGAGTGAAGAGTAGCTTCTGCTGCACAGTACAGAAGTTCCATTTCTAGGAAAGTCCACTCCTGGCTAATCACTGAGCAGATAATACTGTAGGTTCCTACCCTGGAGAAAAAAAAGGTCATTTGGTGCATGTTGTTGTTGTAGTGACATAATGTGTAGCATGAAAGCCAACGTGTTATTTATATGGAGATGAAGCATCTCTGTCCCATGCTGTTTAAAGTGACGCGTCTCTAACAGTGCCATGTATTATGCTTGTAAGAAGCCTGCACTGAGTTTCCATCCTTGGGTTATTTTGAACTCGTCTGGACATATTTCTCCCAGTGACTCAATAACAAAAAAATGTTTTAGCCATTAGTAAGAGCCCTATTACACATTGCAAAGCGAAATGTTGCAGGCCCCTCTGTATCTGAACAGCCCATTATGGTTTTCTATGACGTCATTGGAAGTGTGCAGAACATCGGAGTCAAATATCAGTTTCTATTGTCATCTTCTTCAGACTGATACTACAGATGTGTTTATTAGAGGCCCGACCAACTAGACACAAACCTTTCTATTCACATTATTATACTGAGTGGTAAATGGTGAGTGCGGAAGAAGACAGACACTCAGGCGAGTTCTTTTGAACACTACACCCCATCACTCCTACTCTGTGCCAACATATGGTGTTAAACAAGTCACAGAAAATGATTCCTGGTTATATCTGTGTAGATCATTTCTAAGTACAGTATATACCTTCTAAGTCAACAACACTGTATATTTCTTTTTGCCTTTTCTAAATAAATTTGAATACAAAAGAGAAATAACTGCTGTCACCTTTTTGAGTTGGGTTTAATATACAGTAAATAGCTTGCTGGTGAGGTCATTACTGTAGATCTCAAACCATTGATACTCAATTGTTTGAAACTGGAATAGCTCAATACCAAACATGTGAGGCATAACGACCTCATCGTATTTAGAATAACAACACCCTTCCACTTACAGCATGCAGGTCTCGTATTTGCATACTCCGACCCAGTGGCCATCATTTCAGGTGTAGGAATAACTGAAGTAAGAGGAAGTCATTTGCCCGTTTGCTCTGCCCAGCTCACACACTAATGCTTAAGGTGTGAAAATGAGGCAGAAATAATTGCTGATCTCTTTATGGATAGTTCATGACATGTTTGTTTGGACTCTGGGAGGTGACACCTAATTTTTCTATTATTAGACTTTTTTTCAGGACACAATAAAATGACATTCATAGAAAATAAGGGTTGTGATGCAATTCATATGATACAAGTTTTAGTGAGAACATTCTACAAAAACATGCTGAATATTTTTTGGGACACCTAGTGTTCCTTTGTCCTTAAATACTTTTTGCACCCTTAGAGCATAAGCAATCTAAGCAACTCAGAGTCTCAGCATGTCCAGAGGCTCCCCTAATTATTGTAAGGCATTAATATCTGTGTTCAGTTGAAATGTAATCCCTCAAACTAATTTATGTCCCTGAACCCTGACACTTAGGGAGTATAATGGAAAGGGTATCAGTGTGGGGAATAATAACAAGTCTGATCAGGCCCACACCTTAGAAAACACCACTTCTCACCTGAACATTCATTTTGATGACCAAAAAATGGGCGTTGTGTAAATAACAAGTTATGTGGGTTTTGGTCCCGTAAAGTATTTCTGCTTAAAACCACCAAAAAGCTAACCCTGCCCCTGTGCACCCTTTATAGTAATAGTACTGTTTTATTGATTATAACGTTGCCCTCAACAAATACAGTACATGCGGACAGTAGAAATGAATACATAATAAGTAATTGCAAGTCAATTAGAACAAACGTAAACCTCTTCCAAATGTAACATTTCCTTTTATTTCTTCTTCTCGTTGTTCTTTTTATTGATTTTCCAACATTGCTGGTAAATATGACAGATTTAAACACGTCTTTACAATTTTCCATGTTTAAATTATTCTTAAAAGAAAGTGAAAAGGTATAAATCAGGCTTAATACAAAGATACACCATTTTGGAATTAAACAATTAACTCACAGAATGTTCAAAACATAACTTTAGTTTGACACAAGTTAGGATGTTAGGTTCGGATATACAGTACTGTTCTCCTATCTTGATAACATTTCCTTTTTCAGAAACAGATATACATGCTTCCTATAAAATTTGCCCATATCCAATTCAAACAACGGGCCTCAACCACTAAAATCCTAGCTGATCATGACTGATTTGGAGTGACCCATGTGACCACAAAATGTATTTATTTGTAAAGATGTTTCAACCGTATTAAGCATTGTGCCGGGTCACTGCTGCATTCTATTCCAGCCACAGTCCTTGTAGGCCTTTTAATTTCCTATCCCATAATCATATGGTCATGTTCTAGTATGCCCAGAGGAAGGGTAGGACTACAGCCATGGTTCCTCATAGGTTTCCACCACATGGAATATCTCCTGTCCTGCCTGCTGCTGTGCACTTGTAGTGAGTTTGAGGTGTTAACATGTTTTGGCTTCTTACCCTCAGCCCTACACCTTCTACATCAGGGTAATATAGCCAAAGCTCATAACCCAATCATTCGTTACCAATTGTTACCAATCCATTATCTACGTAGACACACAAGACAAATGGAAGGCGATGCCTGTATATGTCGTGTGGGGGAGTAGCAAATCCAGTATCCATTGCCAGCTGAAAAATCAGAATCCACCGTCCACCTCTCCTACTTTTCATACTTCCTTCTCCTTGGCATGGACTTCTTAGCCTCAGTCCTAAACCTTCTACGTCATGGTAATAAAGCCAAAGCCCCTAACCCTTCTATTCATTACCAATTTGTTACAAATAGTTACCAAGCCATTATATATGTGCACACGCAACAATTACTTTAAGGGTGCTTGCATCTTTGTGAGTATTGCATTGATAATATTTGAAAAATAATATTTAATAAACAGTTTTCTTGACTTCTAGAAAGCAGCGAAGATAAAATGCAAAAAATACAAACAAATATATGGTGACTATATATGGTGACTATATATGGTGACTAGCAGCTAACACAGAAATAAAACAATACGATTCCATAAAATGAAGGATCATACAAATAGATTAACCTGTTGGGTGCTCCAGGATGTAGTCACTTGGTCATGGAGAGTGTCACACAAGGGGTGCCATGACATAGTGACTATGTCATGCCCAAGGGAGGATTTTTCTTGCCGCTTAGATCATATCCTGTGTTCCCATGGAGAGCAGGACGCGATCTGCCCAGTGAGGAAGCGGAGGGGGGGACTCCTCTTCAGTTTCCTGCAAAATGGCCCACGCTGCCACGTGAACGCTATTGAAAGTGGTTACATGAGCAGGGCTGCCAACAGCGGGCACAGCCAGGACAAATGTCCCAAGGCCCAGCTGCTCTGGGGGCCTGGCTTTTGTGAAAATAAAGATCTGGTGCTAAGACACAACAAAATGCCTATCTATATGAGTATTATAAAGTGTTTTGTTTTTT
The DNA here is from genome assembly GCF_040206685.1 of Ascaphus truei. Taxonomy (NCBI): domain Eukaryota; kingdom Metazoa; phylum Chordata; class Amphibia; order Anura; family Ascaphidae; genus Ascaphus; species Ascaphus truei. The sequence goes on from NC_134483.1 coordinate 17,692,979, forward strand.
AACTCTGCGATCACGTGATATAATAAATATTTTTTATTGGAGTCCCCTCTTGATCACCTCTTACAGTTGGTTGCACACTGGTAGTGCTCCACGGTTCTTCTTCTCTGTACTTGTGGGACTGTGTGAAAGCTCTCCCTACAAGGATTTTTCTATTCTCCTGTCCCGTATTTATTTGCGTGGTGGCCAAATGTAAATGTGATAATTGGATGGCGTGTAGCACATTTCTTGTGAACTTAATAAGACACTATTCCCTTGCAGTTGAAATCAGGAGAATGTCATCGATGCACCTGTGATAGACATGGGATGGGGTTGTAGGTTGTTATTATGGTTCCCTCTTCATTCCCATGGCAGTTCCCATCTTTTAGATGCAGTTGTCGTTACCGAATGAGGAGCCATTGTGTATTAATATGACTTTTATAAGTTGAGAAATCAATTGACCTATTAACTACCCTGAAAATCTATTAGAAAAAAAAAAAGATAATGGCAGCAGTGGGTGTGTTTTGCCCACACAACTATCACAAACGACCTGCAATTAACTACAGATTCTGTCACCCAATTAGTAACATTTAGACTCAAGTACTTATTCAATGATGACATCAACTTTCAAAAGATGAGTTAAATAATAACCATTGCATTATTAAGCACTGCTCCTTTATTGACACTGACACCTTTATTGACACTGTATGTTGCTACATGACCTCCTTAGATGAAAAAAAATAGCCAAATGACTAATATTTTCATGAGTTCATTTTGTAAAGTAGACAATTCTTTACAGGAACAGAAGACAATATGAGGTAATGATGTCACCTCCTCCTGGTAAAAAAACAAATATATATGTGTAGCCCTTTTAACCCCACCCTAAGTGAGATTGGGGTGGTGATGCTTTCTCCAGCTACTTCTAGGTGTGTTGGTGCTATGTACCTGGGGTAAACAGGAGGTCTGAGTGCTCCGCGATGGTGTAGCAGTAGCAGGTAACACCCAGAATATAGGACCCTCCCATAACGCCACTTCTACAGTCTCCTCCCTAACTGGAGATAATGCAGGTACTGACTTCAATGAACGCCTATCCTCCTCCTCCACACGATCCCCCCAAGTCACACTTCCCCATAGTTGATACAGGAACAATAACATCACACTTCTCAGTACCATTTGGAGCCACAGGACTCACGGGTGATAAGGGCCTGGGGGTCAGGGGTCTTATTCTAGGGCTGGTGACGGAAGGAGATGGCGGGACAGAAGGGGTAGGTGAAACTGGGACATGGGCCACTGATGATACCAAAGTCTCGAGAGGGGAAATCCAGGGAATTCTCCCCGGGAGGAGCAATGGCACAGTCCACAGTTAAGTTCAATATGCCCCGACCTTTGGCCTTCAACTCAGGAGGAAAGGGTCAAGTGTAGGTGTAGCACTCACCGGAGCGGCAGCGGTATCAGGTAAGACCACCCGGTCGGGCGGCTCTGCGGCCTCTTCAACTCTCTGTGGAGGAGCAGCAACAGGTGTCATGAGGCAGTCATCTAGGGTAGTGCCGGCCAGCATTTCTCCATGAAGTTGACCCCTCAGTAACAGGTCATCGTAGGGTCGCTCGGCAGCCTGCATGTAAGTGAGGGCGCGGGCACGGGCCTCACACATCTACCGCTGTCATCTCAAGTAAAGCTCCACAGCCTTCTGAGCCTGATCCCAGCGGGGATCTGTAAGGAGAACATCTTGCGCATCGCCAGCATCAGCCACCACAACCGACAGATCTCCAGCAGACTCGGGTATGTGGGAGGTATCAGCCGATACCTCGGGGACGTTAGCAACATTGAACTCACTAACAGGTGTCACCTCCCTCTTGGAGCAGCTTGCCGGAGCAGCAACAGCAGACAGCACCTCACAGTAGAATGGTGGGGCAGTTCCGCAGGACTCCGACGGCAGACCACTGGGCACAGATGTCACGCCGGACACAGGGAGGGGTGGCTCCGGAGGCGTACCTTCTGGAAGGCAGTCACCCAGGTGGTGGGACCCAGCAGAGAGCTTTCTTTCTGGCCACCATATTTCACGGAGGGAAGCTCCATACTCGACACGGAAGAAGGGTAAGTAACCACCACTTGCAGGTCTGGGTAGAAGAGTTCATAGACCATCGCAAGGTAGTGGCGAGCAGCATCATCCGCCGAACCCTGGGCCAACTGCGATAACTTATGCACCAGTTGATATAAAGTGCGCAGTTCCATGGTGCTCATTATGCGTTCAATATCTTTAGAATCTTCAGGCCCAGCCCTGAGATAGGGCACACGGCTTGCCTGGCAGCTCCCCATAGATAGTAGTTGCCCGCCCAGGTAGTCACACCGCTGTGGCAGACTCAGAGGAGGAGAGTCTCAGGTTAATCCTGGATGACAAGGACTCCTCCGGTCAGCTCATAAATTTGGCCACGGTTCTCCATCTGGATCAATTAGGAGACAACAGTATAAGCAAGCACAACTGATGTCTCTGAAGAGCACGTGTATCTGGCTCCTCACATCCTGTTGCTCCGTAAGGGCACACCCAGCTCCTGCCCTGATGGATGGTATAGTCCAATCAGGAGCAAGGAAGGGAGAGGAGTTTTGCAGTTCGCACTGTTTCTTGCAAACTGGAGGTCAGCAAAAGCTTGCAACTTGATGCAACTTTTGCAAAAGAGCACGCGGCTTCCCTGGGAGTGACGGGAACCGCCATTTTGAGGTAGTTAGAGTCCATGCGGTCCCCAGTTCTATGAAACCGCCATTTTGAAAGCATAAAGTCCAGCACCATGCGGTCTCCTTGAGAGCAAAACCACCATTTTGTGAGGACTTGTAAATACGTGTGACCCCTTTTTCTTCATTACGGAGCCACACAAAATAAAGCACAATTTCTTTCTTTGAGTACCACGCACCCTGGTAGAGCCTCAGGGAACGCCTCACGAATTTCTGCTGCAATAGTCCGTTATTGCTTGGCCCTGTCCCCTTGCTGCTATTCTCTGTTGTGGGGTACAGAAGGGTCACAAGCTCCCGGATGTAGCCTCAGGTAGTCGCCCCAACTGCAGTGCCAGGAATGGTCTGCTGGCTCCCCGGTGTCGCCTCAGGAACCTGTACTTGGATACCAGGATTGTATCCAAATCTGCAATACACACACAGGGCCTAAAAGAAGGAATTAACCCCTCCACTGACGGCTCCTAACAGGACTGACACTGGAAGGGCCCAGAAAAAAGAAGTAGCGTCCGGGAGGCTATGCTATATGTGTATATGGGAATATGATGCTTTGACTTTTTCTCCCAGGAGGGCCTGCGGCCTGCAATGCATTGCCCCCTCTCTTCTAGGACTTTATTCAATTTGCTGAGATGCCGCCCTCATATGCTGGAGAAGATTGAAGTCCCATTCATTTGAATGGAGCTGATCTCTTCTCCAGCCCTGGGAGGCTGCTTCACAGCGTATTGGATTAGAGTCCTAAGCAGCGCGAAACACACGGCATTTGTCGCTGACATCCCAGTTATTAAAGAAATAAACATGTTAATTATACTCAAGCCTAAGAAGACAGGGTTCTTATCAATGAAATAGATTTACTACAGTAGCTCCAATTGCGTGTAAAAACCAACAACTATTAAAAACCTCCGCCTATTGTTATATGGTATGTATGGTATGTTAATATATCCTGTTCTGGAATCCTGTTGCTTATTGACAAGCCTGTCAGTTTAACAAGTGAAGTTATGGATCTTCGAAACCCCTAGCTTCAATTAGACATCTACCAGAATGCACTAACACATAGAAACACCCATTGACTTACATTAAAGGGTGCTAGTATCTGTATTGATCCCAGAACGAGTAAGATACTTTGTACTGTAGGTTGTAATAGCTTTTAGTAGAAATCCCTAAACTGAATGGGGGAGGCATAAATACATGAGATTTATCACAGCCGGGGTCTTTATCTGTGAATTGTGATCATTGTCACGGGAGACCAGGAGTCTTTCATGGGATAAAGCACCAGACAGGACACAAATCAAATAACAAGGTGTGTATTTCGAATGGACCCAACAGACGCAACACAATATAACCAACAGAGCTATACTCACTCAAAACAGTGAATACAGGTGGAATCTTAGCAGTCCTAGGTGCCCAGTGTCACCGGAATGGCTTACCCAGCACAGGTTCCACTCCTCTTGGGGATCAAGAACTCCAGGCAGCGCTGGATGCAAGTCGCAGGCAAGCAACTTTCAATCTCCCGCTTGGAATAGCAGGCAAGGTCTGTGAAACTGAGATCGGCCGCCCCTTTTCTAGGTTCCGGTCTCCAAAGGAAATCATGGAGAATGGGTGGCAACTAATTGCAGTACGAATGCTGCATGTAGGACCAATCACAGCACGATGTGTGTGTCATTCTAGACTGGGGGTGTGACGGGGAGGCCGAGGCAAGGAGGGTGGGAATTACAAATCAGCCAATGAGAACAATGCCTGCCCGCCCATGTTCTCAGTTCTGGTTTGTTATCTCAGACAATGGCTCCTTGATAAGAGGCCAGCCCATCCCAATTCTCCTTTGTCCTGAACCCCCTTGTGGCACTAGCTAAACCCAGATCCCCTAAGTAAAGTGGGCTAGTGCTGATTTGGGCACTAACACATAGAAACTCCCATTGACTTCAAATAAAGGGTGCTACTAGCTGTATTGGTCCTAGTAAGGAACTCTTGATCAGGCCCAGGCTGTGAGTTACTGGCTGCTATTTAAGGCCCAGGGGCAGGTTCAGCCAATTACTACAGTAGTTCCAGGAGGAGCCTAGCTTCCTGATTCAGTCTGGAATGTTCCTTGATAGAGCTGGCAGAAGGAACAGCAGTCCCAGTGGAGGATCAGGGGAACTGCAAGATGGAAATAGGAGCAAGCATGTCGGAGATGTCCCTGATAGTGGAGTGCTGTGGATCCTTTCTTTGGTATATACAGTATGACCTCGGACTGGAGATGTGATCCTGGCCCTTTTGCGTGTACAATGAAAAGCTAAGTATCTTTGCATAATTACCTTATTGAGTGCCCCAGACACCCATTTTTTGGTATAAATATATGCCATATATAACAGAGAAAGAGAGAGAGAGGGGGGGGGGGCAAAGAGACAGAGAGACAGAGAGAGAGAGAAAAGGAAACAAGTTGCAACCCCTGATGAAGTCACGCATGTGCCAAAACACATTGGCACTGACATTTGCCTATCAGCTGATGTGGAAGCAGAGACCATTGCGATAGGCAGGTTTGAATGCAGCTCTGTACATGAACTGCTGGCAGGCTCACTACCACTGTGACTGTTGACAATTTCCAATAGAATTGTAACCCATCTTCCCCCCCGGTTGCAGATTGGACCCCTAGGGTGTACTGAGGGCTGGCTACATGTGTATGAGTGGTGCATACTTGCTGGTAACAGGAGGGCCTGAGTCTCCCGCAATGGTATAGGGGACAACAGGGACAGGCTTCTGGGGTTAGTGCCTTCATCTTCTAGCAATGGTACAGCGCCTCCATCTCTGGCAAGCCCTATCAGGGTAGGGTGAAATCCTTCCAGAGAAGCCCTGGTCGCAGGGCGAGAGATTTCAGTCTCACACAGTCTCTTTAAAAGCAGCAAGTCTCTTTATTGTACACAGCAGCACACAGCAGCAATCAGGTACAGCAGGTCTTCTCTCCCCAGACTGCACACCCACAGGATGAGCTCTGGATCTCTCTGTATCCCTGCCACCACCCCAAACCTCAGGCACTCAGGGAGGGGCTAGCTCTTCCCTCACCCCCTAGGCAGGGTGAGGGGCACTGGTCCACTTATTGCTAACTAGGCCCTACTGCTCAGGAACCTAGCTAACTCACTCTGCTCTGACTGTCCAGTCAGGCACTCCAACACTAACTGCCACAGAACTCACAGGAACTGGCAACTAAATTGAGACAGCCCTGCCCATCATGATGTCAGCAGGCCCCTCCCCTGTGTCTCTTGCCTTCCACACAGAGTCAGGGGGCCTACCTCCACCAATCAGGGCAGGGCTTGAAGCGGGGGAAACCCATGATAACTACTGGCGGCCTGCCCTTAGCAGGGCTTACACCAGTAGGAGGATAGACATTTAGCCCAAAGTCTTACCAGGGCTACAGAATGTTACATCTTTCTACAGACCCCCTCCAGGACAACCCTTCTGGTAGCTATCGGTGTCCGTCTAATATGCTGGTGCTGGCAAAAATACAAGATGTGTTAATTACATTAAAAAATACATGAGCCTACGGGGTGCGAGTCACATGTCCAAGGCAGCAAATAGGGCTAGGAGAAACTCGGCCGCAGGAGATTGTTACATTTGGAGTTCTTGGGAAGCCACCTCAGTCGGAGCTGGGACAAGGAAGGGGTAGATTGCATGTGCAGGTGTCTGTGGCACCTGCACTAGGCCAGATACCCCCTGTTAGGCTCCAGCTAGGCCCCGACTCCCCTCAACTTGTGGTTGCTGCAGGGACAGGCCCATAGATAGGAACACTGCCCCTGTAGCATAATAGTGAGGGACACAGCCAGGACGCGTTGCATCCTGGATCAGGGTGATCTGGGACAGATCATCTATCTTTGCTAAAGAGACTATTAAGGTGGTACCATCCAGAAAGGACACACCCACCGTAGAGGCTGAGGCATCGCGGTTTATCATCGGATCCGTGGATCCCATCTGCATCATCTGTGCGCCTGGGTGTGGACACACCCGGCAGGTACCTCATCTCACCAAGTGCATCAACTATACATGGGCTAGAGGGGCAGCGCTGTCTAACACACTTGGATGGGTGGTTGATTCTGTGGACACTGGGACAGTTCGGTGCCCGGAGCACCTCAGTACATTGGGATAAAAACTGCAGGGGTATGGACACAGTGTTGGGAAGGCACGGTGAGGGGTTGCGGCCATGCGAGGCCTAGTGTTACAGTAGTGGTGCTATTGGTTATGATTGTTCTATCTGTAGCCCTTTTTCTGACACGCTAAAGCGACTACGGGTAACTGCACGCACCTGCGGCTCCAGGAGATCTGAGCCTCTGCTAGCTGGGAGCCTGGGGTAACACTTATAGCGCAGCGCCTCCACTTACCCAGGATCCCGGTGATGTGAGATTCCCCTGGGCAAGAAACATATACACACACATGTATGATGCAACTAACTTTACTATATGCACAATAACCTTAGCACTCTATCATATTAATACACACGCAGCATATAACCCAACACATAACCTATAATGCAATATAACCTTAACGCAGCTAAATGATAATGATAATGATAATGATAATGATAACTTGAGTGGCTCAGCCATGCTCTTAATGAGTATTGTCCTGTACAGTAGTGGCTCAGCCACGCTCTTAATGAGTATGTCCGGGTCCCGCCACCGCATGCCCCACACACCGTGTCCTTGCGCTAGTAGCTAGAATAACTCAGTGTTTTAGGCCTTTGGTCACTCACTAGTGTCCTCAAAGAGTTACGCCTAAGGCGGGGTCAGCGCCTGTTGACCGGTGTTGGTGCACTTAACGTAAATACCTTCCGGTCACGGCGGTGACCGGTAATGCTTCGAAAAGGATCAGCCGAATCCTTGCTTGTCTTTGATGTCTGCAGTGCAGCTGTCTGGTCCCAGCAGCTCACCAGCAAACCTGCTCCGCATGCTTGTCCCTAACTGTCTACACAGTAAGGTGACTGATTGCTACCACTATCGGCGTCCCTGCAGCACAGCAACCTACTGTGACTCATGGGTTTCTCCTAAGGGCCTGCGGGGTAAAGCTAGCCTATGCAGGCGGGTCACGGACCCCCTGCACGCATACACCCTCCTCCTTTACCTTCCAGAACCCCTCTGACTAGCGTGGCCTCTCCCCCACGCTTCCCTTTCCTGCCCCTGTCATCCTAGCCTTCTGATTGTTTCTTCACATCAGGTGACTGCCCAGGAGCTCATGGGAATTGTAGTTTCTCCACGGAGCCTCTCTGCCTAATCTGCACAGACACACAGCTCAGCTATTGCATCACACTGCCTGTCTCACTCTGCTATGGCACACTGCAACACTGTTGCACACTCCACATGCCTCTCACTGAACAGAATCAAACACCAACTGAACACACATATGAGGTTCCTACCACATCCTTACATATCCATATAGTAAATTGCTATTGTTTTACTACATCAGTGTGTATTGGTCATATATGGTCCTGCACGGGGCTATCCCACATAGTTAGGATCCCACGCTGGTGGAGGCGCTGTCACCATCGAATCAGGAACAACCTAGGCTCCCAGCAGCGAAGGTTCAGGTCTCCTGTGAGCCACAGGTAATGCACCACACACACAGTAGCCGTCATATCTCCCAGGGGGTGTAAGCACCCCTTACACCTTTCTTGCTGTTTACAGCTGTTTACTATGTTTTACTTTTTGCCTTTTTTATTGTTGTTTACCTTTTTTGGTTGTAACATTACTGTAGTTGGGTACCAATAGTGGTAGTTCTGTTTCCCCTTCACCCTTTTCTTGTTTGTTACTGTAGTGTGCTTTGTAAATATTAGGTGAATCCTAAATAGCCTTTCTCTTGTACATATGCTTTCTGTGCGCTAGTCATTTCTTTGTCTAGCCTATTTGAATTGACGGCTGTTTGACATTGAATGTTTTATCACTTTAATATAAACTTGGCTGACGGCTATTGTTGTATATACAGTGTCTAACACTTTATGCTTTAATATAAACTATTGCAATTTTTTCAAAGCTCTATAGGTATTAGTTTTCTTTGTATACGGTACCTTTTTGAGTGAGGGGACCACACTATTGATGTTGGATTGTTACTCTTGAGGGTTTTTAAGGGTTTCCCCTAGCACCAATGGATTAATCATTATTGAGCTTGTGACTTATATTATAAGGTAGTGCTGTCTGTTACTCCATGTTCTGCATCTTTGAAATATCCATGTTGACTATTTCACACGTTCTGTGCTTGTGTAGAAACTGCCCCCTACTGGATGTTAAGAGGGAGGGTAGGATGTAATGCTGGCAAATGGAGTTCTCAACAGCATCAAATTCACTGGGTCTACATGTATAATATCTGACCTAAAGCAAACCAGTCCCTATAATTAACCCTGTCATCACATTGGTCGTTATCCAATTTTGAATAAACACTGTCTTTCACTAACCGTCCCAACCTATCCATAAAGTACCCAGGCAGTCACAAATATATAGAAGAATTAAAATTCCTAAATCTCAAAATGTAATTCACTGAATTAGCCAAATACTGTAGTCATATTTTTGCAACCCCACCAGGGAGGTGTAAGACACAATCCAGGACATTCCGTGCTTCTTCACATCAACAACGCAGGCTACAAAGGAATTAAGAAAAATTGTCATTTACACATTTTCTTGTGTAGCCAGGTCCCTACTGTGATGGCAGATACAATAGATTTGTTAAAAAAAAAAGGTTGACATCTTTTTAGATGGGAAAGGTATACAGGGATATACCAAATAAGTATACATCGGAAGGATGTTGATCCAGGGATTAATCCGATTGCCAAATCTTGGAGTCAGGAAGGAATTAATTTTTCCCCTTAATGGGGTTTTTTGTTTGCCTTCCTCTGGATCAATAAGTTAGTATAGATATAGGATAAAGTATATGTTGTCTAAATTTAGCATAGGTTGAACTTGATGGACCTACGTCTTTTTTCAACCTCATCTACTATGTAACTACGTAACTATGTACCTTCTGTATATAGTTGCTTAAGTGTGGCCCAAGCGAGGCGGTTGGGGTTTTTACCAGGAGGAGGATGTAGCCAGGTTCCCCCTCTGCTCTGCGCCCCCCCCCCCTTGTTACCTACGCTGCCGGGAGCCAAGCGGGAGACCCGCCGGCACTTCTGTAGGGTGGGGGCCGAGCAGGGAGCGCTCCGGTGCTCCGGAGGTCCCCGGCGGCTCCCGTGCAGGGCGCCGCCATCTTGCGCGAGTTCGCGCATGCGCAGTAGAGGTCCGGTGGCCCTAACGAGTTGCGCATGCGCGAGTGAAGCCCGCAAAACCCTAGCCTACCAGAGAAGGCTCTTGAATGGGACTACAAGTCCCATGAGCCTCAGGAGCGCCCTACCTGACGCCAGGGAGCCAATAGGGCTGGAAGATCTCCCTGCTCGCAGGGTTTTTATACATTTCGTGCGCGCGGGACACGGCAGTCAGGACCAGGAAAAGCTAGGGGAAGGAGGTGAGTGCAGGGGTCTGTGACCCACTGCATTAGGCCAGCAGCCCCCTAGGCCCCAGTTAGGTCCTGAGCCACCTTATAGCTTGTGGTGCGGCAGGGACAGGCCCTAGGTTAGGGACCTTGCCCCATTAGTGATATTGTCAGTTAGGGACACAGCGGACACTGCGCTCCCCGAGAAGAGGCTTGGGCTCAAGCCTACGCCACAAAGAGATAAGGACTATCTCCAGGGTGGGATTGCCCCTGGTGGACCCTCGTGCTAGGAAAGGCAGGATATCGCAGACGGGATCACCGAACGGTGGATCCTTTTTGAAGTTGTCTGCAGGCCCGAGTGCAGGAGCACTCGGCAGGTACCTTCATAAGTGCATCAACCATACACCTTCTATATACTCACACGTAGTGGCAGCGCTGACCACGGGACAAAGGGGTTATACTGTGGACATGGTGTGGGGGTACACGGTGGTGGGTACAAGGTTTACACTTCTAAGTGAGAGTGAATGACATTTGGGACTTCGGTACATGGTGTGGAGTTACCCCCCAGGGGGAGTGGTATTACAGAGTGACAACGTTATTGTTGCTGATACGGGTGTAATGTGTTATGGTTATTCTGCATATACAGTAAACTGTTTCTATACATATTTCGGTGTATGTACTTATTGTGTATGTGGGTCCTGTGTAGGCATCCTTCTACACCCCTAGAATCCTACACAGGTGGAGGCGCTGCAAACCAGATCGATCCAGAGGACTCACACCAGCAAGTGGAGGCTCAGGCCTCTTGTGAACCTACAGGTATACGCACCACACCTGGTAACACATAGATTCCCCCTCACATACACACTATCTGTGATTAGGGTAGGGGGAATATCCGTTACACATGTAAGATGACACGTGTGTAAAATATACCAAGAAAGGCCTTAATATCCATAAATAATGAAAATATTAAAGATACATAATGCCAAGTAATACACAAAGCGAAAATTAAATCAGCGTAGTGATTACAAAAAAGGACTTTTGGGAATCTGGAGTAGAAAAAGTAAAACATATAATTTTTCTAAATCATGAATACAAGCAAAAACATCTCCTACTGTATGCATTTCACACCACTATGGCGCTTTCTCAAGGAGTAATAGACTTCATTGTTTCCTCTGTGGGCTGCCATGTTAAGTGTTCTGCCTGTCACTGCTGTCCAACGGAATAGAGGATATATGCTGCACACCAGAAAAACGTTTTAAAAAAAAGATGATAGAGTTAGCAGTGCTCCTGGTCCCACGGAAGGCCTGTAAGTAATCCAGTATGTCCAGTAAATACCAAACAGATGAACCAGGGCACTTTGGATTTTTCAACCGATTTAAACTTTATTGTGCCAGAAGTACACACAAAGTTTCAGCCTCTCTATTGGTCTTTCTCAAGTGAAGTGGCATGACATCTCTGCAACTTACATCTGAGTGCGAAGTTAGAAAGACGAAAACTGATTAAGAAGCAGACAAAACAATCAATATCAATAAACTCAAGGATAATGTCAGAGAATTTAATCTAGAACTGAAAAATCACGTCAGCTTGCTTTAAATGCCTGGACCCACGTTAACTAACAATTACTAAGAACTTCTGAAGAGCGTAGTTGGAAGCGCAGAAAAAACTGTAGGAATCGCTAACAAAAAACAGGATCTGAAAATATTAAATCGGACAAAGCAGTTACTGGGGAGACGACAAGAAATGAAACAATCCCAAGCCACACGAATAAGAATTGAATATTCAGAGCTGTGCAATACGATTTGTAAGCGTATAACTGAAGATATACCTGCATGTAAGACAATGTAACTGTGAGATGCTGAAGAAGACTATTGAAGATAACAAAAGCTTAAAGAAGAAAAAGTGGTGACTTATGATTGAGGGAAGCAAATCATAGCATGCAAACAAGGTAATGGATCAACAATAAAAGACATCGGTTAGTAAGTATGCTACGGCAACAGGAATACCATAAAGAGAGTTGAGTATTTCTACATGGAATTGGCATTTTCCTTGCCGGGCCTGTGTTGTATCTCGAACGAGAAGTGTTGGAGGGCCATTTATCAATGTGTTAACCTGGCATTTGACTCTTTCATGGTGTTTAGCCCCTTTAGGGGGGCATTATCCATCACTAAAGTGAAGTGTCCCCCCCACTAGATAGTGCCTTAATGCCTAAATTGCCCATTTTACGGTGAGTCACTCCTTTTCTGTAACAGTGTAGTTCCTCTCCCTTGGGAATAACTTCCAACTTAAAAAAAGGATGGGGTGCTCTATGTCCTCAAACTCTTGAGCAAGAACAGCTCCTAGCCCTACAGTATAGCCGAGGCATCCGTTTGCACTACAAAGGGCCTTTTGAAATCAGGGCTCCTACGGGCAGTACCCTCCGATAGACAACTTTTTACCTCCTCGAAGGCTCTCTGGCACTCTCTAGACCAAAAAAGACAAAAAACAAAATTGGGGAGCACAGGGGGAACAGTAGTGTATATGACTTCTATTGGGTGTTCAACACTAATATTGCAAAGTGAACAGGGTGGTCAGAATAATATGATAAGATGATGTGTACGTGGCTTGATACTCAAGGGGTTAAATGCCTCAGTCAAAGCATCAAAGCCAGGACCAGGCTGGATAGATCCTGGTGGTGTTGAGCCTCAGGAAGAGACTCCAATTTAAGAGTATTTGGAAAAAACCTTAAAAAATGTAGTATCTCTTTGTATTTAATTATATCTTACACCAATGGAGAGAGAGCACCCAGGTATTTTCTGTTTCTTCTCTCTAGACCAGAGATGCGCAAACTGGTGGGCACACCCCCCTGGGGGGTCGCAAGATTGTTTAGGGGGGGCGCAGGTGGCGGGGGCGATTTTTGCAGAGAAGCAGAGAGAAAATCAGTCTTTAGCTGCAATTTCTCCTGCAGCCAGTAGGTGGCGATGTGCTGCACAGCTCATGCAGCAAATTCTTTGACTTCCTGAATGCCACATGATGATGTGAGTGTGTGAGTGTCAAAGAGACACATGGAGAGGTGGGAGAAAGAGAGACATGGAGATTTGGGAGACATATTGGGGGGAGGGGGAGAGAGAGAGAGAGACATGGAGAGGTGGGAGACATACAGTATTGGTGGGAGGGGGAGAGAGACATGGAGAGGTGGGAGACATATTGGGGGAGGGGGAGAGAGAGAGAGACATGGAGAAGTGGGAGATATTTTGGGGGGAGGGAGAGAGACATGGAGAGGTGGGAGACATATTGGGGGAGGGGGAGAGAGAGACATGGAGAGGTGGGAGACATATTGGGGGAGGGGCAGAGAGACATGGAGAGGTGGGAGACATATTGGGGAGGGGAAAAGAGAGACATGGAGAGGTGGGAGACATATTGGGGAGGGGAAAAGAGAGACATGGAGAGGTGGGAGACATATTGGGGGGTGAGAGACATGGAGAGGTGTGAGACATATTGGGGGGAGGGGGAGAGAGAGACATGGAGAGGTGGGAGACATATGGGGGAGGGAGAGAGGGAGACATGGAGAGGTGGGAGACATAATGGGGGGGTGGGGGAGAAAGACACTGGGGGAAGGAGAGAGAGACACTGGGGGAGATGAGAGAGAGACACTGGGGGGAGGTGAGAGAGAGAGACACTGGGGGAAGGTGAGAGAAAGACACTGGGGGAAGGTGAGAGAGAAAGACACTGGGGGAAGTGAGAGAGAGACACTGGGTGAAGGTGAGAGAGAGAGACACTGGGGGAAGGGGAGAGAGACACTGGGGGAAGTGAGTGATAAATACACTTGGGAAAGGTGAGAGGGAAAGACACTGGGGGAAGGTGAGAGAGAGAGACACAATGGCGAGAGTGAGTGTGAGAGAGTGAGTGTGTGTGTGTGTTCTGGCACGGGAGGAGGAGGTTGCCTTTTCAGACCAATTAGCTGCACACCCACTGGTAGCAGGGCCCTCCAGCACCTGGAGGAGCCAGAGCAGGCCCCCACCTCATGATAGCCTATCCCCAGGGAGCTTCAGCAGGACCAGGAAGAGATCAACGGAGCACCCCTCCCCCCCCCTCCACCCCAGCTAAATGGAGGGATGAAGGTCAGGCAGAGATGGCAGAATTGAGGGGCTTGGGAGGGGGAGGAGTTTTGGGGGGCTGAGGGTTCTTCTTTAGGTCAGGTAGGTCACTTCGGAGTATTGATCAGCAGGGGAGATTCATCAGTACCCCCCTTGAGTTTGGTTATGGGGATATGGGGATCCCTGGGCAACATTTAAAACGGGAATAAATAAATAATACATAAAACTGGTAGGTAGGCGTGGAGGACACTGGGGAAAGCAAATGGGAGAAGGAAAAAAGGAAGTGGAAGGGGAAAAAAGGGGGGGGGGAAGCAAGAGGTGGATGAATGCCCCCTCAAATGGATTACCTTTGTGCACGAGAAAAAAAATATTACCAGATGCCAGCAAACAATAAAATAAACAGTGATCCAATACCAGTATACTGCCTGCGCGCACGTCTGCAGCCCAAGCGATTTGTGAACTTGGCTGCAAGAGATTGTAGACGCATGGCTGACACGTCACAAAGCTGGTTCGCCCTTATTGGCTGAACCAGCTCACGTGCGCTGGTGTCATGTGATTTTGATTACATCCGGCAGGATGGGGCCGAGAAATTTCATGGATGAAAAGGGGGGCTCGGCATAGAAAGATTGCCCACCTCTGCTCTAGACCATACCACTTGAGTAGGTGCACATTTGTATGTGAGGTCTGCCGTAATTGCTGAGTAATTTGGGATAAAAGTGTCAGTAATAACCTGCTAGACCCAACAGGGAACGTATTTGTGTCTTTGTCCGTGGGGTCAGAACTTCTTTCAGGGCAGCTATCTTACTGGTCAGTGGCCTTACAGCATAGTCTAAATATTTTGTTTCTGCCTTTCCTAAGGCACATTTCTTAGGATTGACGGTCAGTCCTGCCTCTTTCAGAGACCCGAGGACAGCTGTAAGCCTGTGTAGATGGGCCCACCAGTGTTTACTGTAGATAATGATGTCATAAGCATAAGCCCCATGAGGTCTTATCACCTTATACATGAGTCTCTGGAAAGTGGCCAGGGCTCCATGCACACCAAGTGGCATCATCACAAACTGGTATAAACCCATCAGAGAGACGAAGGCAGTTTTGCACTTGGATTCCTCTTCTATAGGTATCTGCCAGTATCCTTTTGTGAGGTAAAGCGTGGATATATACTCCGCTGTACCAAGGTGGTCAAGCAATTCATTCACCCTTGGCATCGGGTATGCATCAATCATGGATACCGCATTTACCCTTCGGAGGTCCACATAAAGCCTTACTTTGCCATCTGGCTTAGGGACCATGACTATTAGACTACACAATTCGCTGCATGATTCCTCGATTATGCCCAGATTTAGCATTTATTGTTCCTCGATTATGCCCAGATTTAGCATTTATTGTACATCCTTACGACTTTCCGGCAACCTGTAAGAACGAGAGTGTACAGTACTTTTACACCAGGTTCTGTCTCTATCACATGGGAAACTACATTTCCGGTCTACCCCAATCCTCTCCAAAGGAACCGAAAACAAGGGTAGAGGAATGAAGCATATCAACTGTGAGATGCTGAAGAAGACTATTGAAGATAAGAAAAGCTTAAAGAAGAAGAAGTGGTGACATGACCGAGAGAAGCAAATCATTGAATTCAATCAAGGTAATGGATCAACAATAAAAGACATCAGTTAGTAAGTATGACTATGGAAACCGGAATACCATAAAGAGAGTTGAGTATTTCAACATGAAATTGTACCAGAACGGTGGCACTTGACTGGATTCCCAGGGATATCAAAATACCAAGATGACAACCAAAGGTACAGATGTAGCAAGGTTTATTGTCTCCAGTGACGCGGCCGAAGAAGCAAAAGTCTGTGGCGGCGGGTACAGTGTTTGCCACAATGGAACTATGGGGGTCCATGCTTCTACCGTGGGAGATCACCTTCAGTCTCATCACCTGTGGATCAATAAGTAAGTATATATATATAGAATAAAGTATCTGTTGTCTAAATTTAGCAAAGGTTGAACTTGATGGATGTACGCTTTTTTTCAACCTCATCTACTATGTAACTATGTAACTATGTAAGCCCAGGTAGTCACCTTAACCGATATCTCAGGTGGTATCCCACACGCCACCGCTTCCCTCTCTTCTGAGAATTTGGACTTTCTTGATCGCGAGTTACCACCAATCCTCTGGAACTCAATCGGCATAAAATCCCAGCCACGTCCGCTACGGTCGATTTTGAGAAATTGGGCGCAAAAGTCGGGGCTTCGTTTCTGGCAGGCAGGCTTTCCTGGCTTGAAATCGAAGTCGGTTGCTCTGCTATTCGCGCAAGAGATACTTTGAAATGCCTGCCCCCGCTCTTACTACCGGAGAACTCAAATCTGATTGGCTTACAGGTTCTTTATTATAGTATTCTGAGTTTCATTCACAAAACTCAGCAACCAGTCATCGTGTGGGAAAATTCCCAGCAACCAATCAGAGCAAAGCCGGCTAGAAAAGCCGGGTCAGCGGTAAATCTGAAATTGACATGGGAAATGCGCAAGTTTGCCACCTCCGTCCCTGGCTATCTCAATGCCACCCGCTGGGGCAGGCTCCACCAGGTCTGGCAGAACAAGTGGCAGCCCGGACGACTGCCATTGATCTCCGGACATGGTACTCCGCCTTCCCCAGCTGCCAAATGCTATTCTCACCTCTGGCATCCTCTGACTGCTTTGAACTCCAATATTCAGCAGACTTACCGGCGCCTATCGGTTAGCTCGGGCAACCTGTCTGGACATGGGTTACGAATGTAAAAGCACATTACAGTACATTACATTGATAAAGTATATTTTAATACACTAAGGTGCATGTTTTAATATACTTCTGAGTTTCTGGGTATAGGGAACAGAATAAGAAAGATGTTATACTTTTATTCCTAGATGCCTTATTCCCTATACTCTATCTTCTAGACTCATGCTGGACTCTCATAGTTCCCCTCATACACGGTTGGGGCACCCACAAACCCTACACTGGTTCTAGGTTACCTTGGCACTAGCTGGAGTACCCCGTTAACCTAGGGATTCCCTCAGGTACAGGGATACCTATTCATCCCTGTGCCTTATTCTCCTTTCTGGGCTTTGCTGAAGCAGGGTACACTAGTGGTGAGTTGCACTTGCGTTTTCAAGCGGAAATATTGCCGGGGCAATGTGCCTACATGTATCCGAGATTCATGCATGATTCTGTTAACGGATCCTATGCAAAAAAAAAAACCTTGAAACTCACACCCTAGCAATCCTTGCTCGCTGGCATGCCTGGAAAGGGAAAAACACATCAAATACTTTTTTTTACAGGTGATGCATTGAAAGGATACAATGTTACTGGGCCCAAGAGCTAACACTCTTGGACCCTTATACATGGACCAGGGGTAACCAAAAGGGGCTTAACCTTTATTTGAGAGCCTGGTTACCCCCTAACATCACACATCCTCTCTATCCACCTTTAAGACCCACCTTAAAACACCTGATTAAGGAAGCATATGAGCAGCTCCATGGCTGATATTTTACACCTCTTACACCTCATACATAAAACTTGGCCCTTTGCAGACGCACTTACCAGAACGCCCTCCTACTGTCTCTGTACGTCCTTCCTACCTACCAATTAGATGGTAAGCACTTCAGAGCAGGGACTCGTCTTCCTAAAGGTTACTTTTATGTCTGAAGCGCTTCTTCCCATTACGTGTTATTTGTATTATTTGTTATTTATATGATTGTCACGTATTACTGCTGTGAGGCGCTATGTACATTAATGGTGCTATATAAATAAAGACATACATACATACAGACATACATACAGACATACATACATACATACATACATACATACATACATACAGACATACAGTACTTGCAACAGCACCTATGATATTTTAGGCAAACAGATCAGTTGTTGCACTCATGCTAAATACAGATGGTAATAAATAGAAGGGAAAGGAAACGATCGGGGAGAGGGAAGAGAAAACTCGCTGTTGCAACAGTCTATAAGATGGTGCCAGTGGTAAAGAAATAATGAGCAAAACTACACTTGCTAGTGAAAAAGACCCCTATATATCTAGCACTCATGGGATGATGGTATGGTAAATACAGAATAAAACGTAACCTTTATTGGTTTTGAAATAATAAATGAATGAAAAATAAACACTGAAACACAAACACAACACTAATAATTAAAACAAGTATTAAACTAGCCGCCTCCAAATCAAGAAACACAATAATTGGGGTGATAAATAAATGGACTATTAGAGACTGACACCTTAAAATGTTCAAATCCTAATATATAAGATGCCTCAGGGTGGTAAGTGTATATAGGTACAGAGGAATGTGGTATGATTATATATTGTAAATAACAATCTCACATCCTCCGACCACTCCTGATAAGATTGTCACTCAAGGAAATGTTGTAAGCAAGCTGCAAAAGGGGAACAGCGAGAGGTGCAATACAGAGAGCGCCTCACTGATAGATGATGGTACAGAGATAGTGTTCTAACCGGATATATACTTAGTGCAGCCTGCTGGAGTGGATATTAAAGGCTAAATATTTGCCTAATACTTTGTGTTCACACTCTATGCAAAAGAGTGACAATAACAAATAGTCCTTTATGAGCAACGCAATTAAAAATAAATAGTATCAAAATTGGGCTACAATGTAGCTAGGAATATGTGACTGGTGAATGGAAATTTTAAATAAATTGTATTTATAACTGATGGTCAAAGTATCAATTCAACAGACTGGCAGTGGTATATAAGTACATCAAATTACCAGAGCCTAATGAGAGCAGTATATCAGGAAATAAAATTGCTGCTCAGTTACTCTATGGTGGCAGCAGTAACTGCCGAGTGGAGTAGGCTGACTGGGTAACTTTCACCTTGAGAAAGCGTCAGTTTCTCAAGGTGAACGATCGTCGGTGGGCGCTGCTCTATGACGTCATCCCACGTGATTGCGCGATGATGTGCAGACAGTAGCGGGCAGCCTCACTCTGTACTTTCAGTGTGGAGAGCCGCCGCTTTATATGAAAGTTACCCAGTCAGCCTACTCCACTCGGCAGTTTACGTTCTGTGGTGTTCATTAATACCCCACGCCGGGTGGAGCTTAGTAGCGTGTAAGGTTACCGGAGCTGTGAACTGCTTATATTACAAGACAGACACCTATTCCTACTTTTATCTGAAACAGCTGATAAATATCATCTCTGGTTCTACACTACAATGATGGCTACAAATATTATATACTGACTAGGGTTACGTATATTATTCGCTGAGACTACATACTACAGTATATAAAACAACTTATTTCCTATGTACACGAATAAGATACAACTATTATCTAGTTACTGCTGCCACCATAGAGTAACTGAACAGCATTTTTATTTCCTGATATACTGCTCTCATTAGGCTCTGGTAATTTGATGTACTTATATACATCCCATGAGTGCTAGTTATATAGGGGTCTTTTTCACTTGTTTAGGCAAGTGTAGTTTTGCTAAATACAGATGGGAAACTTACAATATGGATTCAACTTAAAAGGTGAATGTATCTATTTTGAGTTTCAGGAGCCCCTGCGGTATGCCCAGGTCTCCACACATGCTTATGAAACCTGCACCTCGCTGGCTCTCCAGGAACATTTCTCCGGTCACATGAGGTCTTGTTACTCCGATGACAGACATTTAAGGATCACTTGCAAGGTCGTAGCAGCATGCATCCATCAGTGTTATTTTTGCCACCGACCCCTCTGCTGCATTTTACAGCAGAGACTATCTCTCAATGAACCCTTTGTCTGCCAGAGGAGCAACTCATTCGAAACGTGTCGCTGGTAACGTAACTACCGAAAAAATGCATCACCTCGAAGGTCCTTAAATGGAGGTCAGGAAGTTGGTTGGATTCTAAATGATGCCAACTCGTGGCGATTGTCTTGGGGATCAAAAGTAAGGAGACTTTTTGACTGCCGGACCTTTATTTAATTGTATGTGGTTTTGATAGCTGATCTTAAGATAGAGTATATTTACTGTTAAAACCTTTGAGTTCCAGAAAGGCCAGCAACTAAATTATTACGGGGTATTGTCAACATGGAATCCTCTTTCAGAAGTCACGTCTATGTTTTATTGACTTTGTATTCAGCAATACGTCAACTAGCATGTGCGGGTCATAACAGCACATGCGATAAACACCCAGACCGTGGTTAATTAACATTATTTGATTTGTCCTTTGGTAGGGCGACACTGTATCATTTTATTTCCAGGTTGCATTGGAATAGGATTTTACAAGCAAACAAACGAAGTGTATCGTTCGTACTTGAATAGTTATTGGGCCATGCAACAGTAGAAAGCCAAGGACAACATCCAGTATACTAAGGAAGAAAAGATATACTGTACACTGTCACCCCGTGATATATGGTGATATGTTGTACAAGCATTACCACTGAGGAATTGTTTAAGCATTGTCATATTGTGAAATTGTGATATTGTGAATGTGTTTATGATATTGTCATGACGTATGGCACGGTTCACATCTGCATGCAGGGCCCCTTTATCCAAAGGGCAAAAGGGAAAGTTGCCCAGGGCCCACTGCCATCAGGGGCCTACTCAGGGTCGCTGGCCGGCAGGAACAACTGGGAATACAGTCCCTGGCCTGGGAACCCTAATATGTAGCACCAGATTGGCAGAGGTGACTGTCAAAGGTGACCTGCTGAAAGTGGTCCGCAGAGGTGTCTGTCAGAGTGGGCCTTCTGGATGTCATTGAAATGGAGTCACCTTCTGACGGGCAACTCTATGGGCACTTTCTTGCAGGCCCCCTCTGATAGGCACCTCTGCGCGACTCCTCTGGCAAGCCCTAAAGGCCTCTAGTAGGCGCCCTCTATCCTCCACAGATGCAGGTAGGCACACCACTCACCAAGGTTGTGGCCCTTCCGGCCCTCCAGTCCCATACTTTTACCTCCAGGCCCATACAGTACCTCTTTATCCTCTCTCCCCTTCCCACAGGACCACACCCCAGGCCCATAATTACCTCCTCACCCAACCGCCATAACTTACACTCCCCCCCCCCCCCAGAGGCCCACAATGTATCAGTTGAATTGTGTTTTTTTGTTTTTTTTAAAGCAAGGGTAAAGTGTATGTAGGTCAAACAGTGACCCAGTGCAGGCCTTAGGGCAAGGCGAACAAGGTGGGAGGGAAGGTGTGTGTAGCTGGGGGAGGTGTATGTGTGCGTGCGCTTGTGGATATAGCTGGGGGAGGTCTTACCTTATGCAGAGCGGCCTTCTGCACCATTGTGTTGTCATGGTGAAGCCACATCACGTTACACCATGACATCCTGACACTGCAGGACGTGGGGCGTCACTGCCAGCATGCCGTTTTGGGACCCGCCAAAGGTAAGGCTGGTCCTGCGAATGGCCCTTAGCTGTCGTTGATTTTACATAGTCTCAGGGGCCTTTCATCACTTCCATTTACTGTATTTACACAAGTCCCATGTTATACCTATCTATACACATAAACTGAATACGTTTTTGGCATCTGTAGGTAAACTTCCTCTCCCCTTTTGCTACTAATCTGCCCTGCCTAACACATAAGCCCTGGTACCAGCACAGGCAGTGTTAGGGTTAAATCCATGTTCCTTGCTAATGCAGTAAACAACTCCCTTGAGTGACATGGGGGGGTGGGCCTAAGGCCTGGGTACTGCCCTATCAGGGGCTCAGACCTAGGACCCTCCTCTGGGTACAAAAGGGGCTGCATATCCAAATTTGGATAGATCCTCTCGCTCAGGGGAGTGGAAACAGCTAGCCCCTATTCCACCAGGGGATATGGGAGTCAGGGATAGACCTTTGGGGCCTCAAGTCCAGGACCAGAGAGTAAAGAGTATGCTGTAATGTATGCTGTGTACAGCTGTACACGAATAAAGAACCAGTACTTGTTTTATACTCCTGCCTGAGACTGCGGTTCTTCAGGGGGAGGTGAGAGTGTTTTCCACAGGGGACTGCAGCTATCTACGATAGACCCTGTGGAAATGGAGGTGTTGCACCCAGTAGAGAAGGTACCAAGCATGAAAAGCCTACCCTGATTATCCCCACTACCTCCGGCGGATGCTCAGACCCTCCTGTTAACCATACAGGTAGCAACATCACTTGGTACCAGCAGTGAATCTCCCTTAGGGTGGAGGAACAAGGGTTACACTTATGTAAGGATGTGTATACATATATATGAGGGTTCCGCGCTGTCACTAACAAAGGAAGCGCCATACTGTTCTTTTGCCCGTAAGGTCACTGAGTGAATAGTCAGGCTGCGCATGCGCGAGGGAAGCGCGCGAAAGGCAACCAATCTGGAGGGACTTTGGGGGTTGCACTCTGAACTCTGAACTGTGGGAGAGTCAGCTGAGGCTGAGGACGAATAGGGTGCGAGACTCTGGATAGAGGGACAGGATGCGTGTGGGCGGTGGGACACATGAGTGAGAGGTGAAGGAGGAAGGTGGCGGAACCTCATGTGCGCGAGCGGAGGGTCAGTGACCCTTCCGCTTAGGTGAGAGACATTCCCCAGCCCCGAGGAGCATTACCCCTGTCATCGTAGGGTGCAGCTTTTGTAGGGACGGCCGTAGCAGTTAGGGACGTATCCCTTTAGTGCGGGTTCATCTGCGGAGTTGCGGACGCCATCTTGGTCTGGAGAACAGATCGCGCAGCATAGCGGAGTGTCGGCGCAAGGCTGGAGCAACACTAGGAACCCTGTGTGGAGTGGTGTGGTCACCGTAGTGACCGGAAGGTATCGGTAGTCAACAAGTGCACCTACACCTGTCATCAGGCGCTGATCCCGCCTTCCACTAACTAATTGGGGTCACTAGTGTGCCATCACACTATTCCATACAGCTAATAGTTGCAGGACATACTCCTTGGGAGAGTGGCAGAGCCATATGTGTACAGAACATTATTCCTAGCAAGGTGTGGCCGAGCCACTGTGTGTGTTACGTTATGTTATGTAGAGTATAAGGATCTTATACATGTCATGTATGCTTTGCAAACTTCCGTTAGTTAATCTCAATAGTAAAAGGTTGCCTGTTGCACAATACCGTTGTTATGTTTCTTGCTCAGGGTAGATTCTCTAATACGGGGATCCTGGGCAAGTGGAGGCGCTGCACCATGATAAGTAAGGGTATGACCCCAGGCTCCCCAACAGCGGAGGCTCAGAGCTCCTGAACCCACAGGTATACACAACACCCGTAGTTCCTTTAAAGCAGGGATTCACAAAAAGGGCTACACTTATATATTAGTACGATACTACCTCTCATTGTGAAACAAACTAATTAAAAGGTTAAGACACTTTAAAAATGGCATCAAGTGGCTAGAAAAAAGCAGAGCCACACTGATTCAAAAGATAAGGAGGAAATACTGCCTAAGCAAGGTTTGTACACAAAAGGCAGATAGCGGTGATGTGATTGCTACAGTATGTACAAATACATCAAAATACTTTTTTCACCTTAAATCTGTAAAATTAACACAGGCCATTGAGAGTAAATGACAGAAAATCTCCACCACTACAACAAAATTTCGTTTTGATGGGCAGAGAAAATATATCACTTTCTAGTTACAGCGATCATAGATACATTAGATACTTAGATATGAATTAAAGTCTAAGCCATAAGCCCTAAACATATTGGTTTAAAAGCAGAAATATTTGATATTTACTGGCAAACTTTGTAAAAAAAATCAGAAAACACCAAAGTATAACTCGGCGATTACATAGTGCCCCTAATTTTGCAGATTATCGGTCAACTCAAAATGTGTTAATAGTTATGTGCAGGGTCAGATTTATCCCATCTGGCACCCTGACACTATGGAGAGAAATAATCCCTGCATGAGCTCTTCTCCGTTTTCGGAATGTTCTGTCCAAGGCTCCACTGACACGGAGAATGTCGCCAGACTGGCTCTACTGGTGGGAATCCAAGATCAAGGTGCCTCGCCTTTTTGATGGGGCACCTATGAAATCTAAGATGTTGTGTTTTACCCATCCCGCCCAGTTAAATTCTATAGTGTCCATAATATATTAGGGCAAATTATAATAATGATAACCCCAAACTTCCTTTCTCACACAGCATTTAGCCCGGCAGTATTTTACCAGGTTTTTCATGTATCGATTATCCAGCAACATCCAAGAAGTTTTCTCATCCTCCCTCATTTATATGATTTCGGGGCTCCAGCATGTTTTATCTGGAGTTAATTGAACATGGCTTTATTCTGGGCCCCTTCCTTGTTCTCAGTCAGGTCCAGTTGGGCCCACCATGGTAACAAAGGGAGTAGTATCTGCCTCCACTTGATAAGATCCTCCAGAGCTGGTCGTTTTCAAGACCGACTGGTGGCCCTCCAGTAGACAGAGGCAGCCAGCTTTATCTCCAACATGCTCCAGCACATGTGTTGGTGAACCGTGAACCAAACGTGGAACGTTCCCAGCAAAGTGCAGAGCAGAGGGAATTTGGGACAAAAGCACTGTATGAAATGATTAAATATCCGTGCTTCGTCAAATACATTTTTGGGGTTGATACATACTGTAGAAACCCAATTCTGCTATAACACTATTAAGAGTCCTTTTGGGGTTTATGATTTTGACAAACTTTTTATAAATTTTGTGACTCAGAAATATATATATATATATATATATATATATATATTTCTGATCTACTAATTATCTATATTTAGTACATACTGTGCCTTTGTATCTATACACTGAGTGCAGTCCTTTTCTCTGTGCCAAAACAAATGTATTTTTTTTTAACACATGTGGGAAAGGTGGATAAGTGTTAGCCTCGTTCATA
Organism: Ascaphus truei; assembly: GCF_040206685.1. Taxonomy (NCBI): domain Eukaryota; kingdom Metazoa; phylum Chordata; class Amphibia; order Anura; family Ascaphidae; genus Ascaphus; species Ascaphus truei. Next base: position 17,717,959 of record NC_134483.1, read on the forward strand.
GGCGCACAGAAGCCCAATAAAAATTTGAAGCCAAACAGCTGTTTGTGACGCTTGATACATAGTGTAGACCTCATTGTGTTTAGTATTGTTAATCTATTTAATATTGTCTAATCATATAATTGTTTCAAGGAAATTGTTCTTGTGCTCTGACGTTACATTCCTTTACATCCAGCTGTTTTGTCCTTGGGATCTGGCTCGTGCCTCTCTCTGGGCGGGAATTCATACAGGTTCAGGGTTCCACTGGGTCTTTGTCCTTGGGATCTGGCTCGTGCCTCTCTCTGGGTGGGAAGTCATACAGGTTCAGGGTTCCACTGGGTCTTTGTCCTTGGGATCTGGCTCGTGCCTATCTCTGGGTGGGAAGTAATACAGGTTTGGGGTTCCATTGGGTCTTTGTCCTTGGGATCTGGCACATGCCTCTCTCTGGATGGGAATTCATACAGGTTCAGGGTTCCATTGGTTCTTTGTCCTTGGAATCTGGCTCATGCCTCTCTCTGGGTGGGAATTCAAACAGGTACAGGGTTCCACTGGGTTTTTGTCCTTGGGATCTGGCTCGTGCCTCTCTCTGGGTGGGAAGTCATACAGGTTCAGGGTTCCATTTGAGGCTTTGTCCTTGGAATCTGTCTCGTGCCTCTCTGGGTGGGAATTCATACAGGTTCAGGGTTCCATTGGTTCTTTGTCCTTGGGATCTGGCTCGTGCCTCTCTCTGGGTGGGAAGTCATACAGGTTCAGGGTTCCATTGGGTCTTTGTCCTTGGGATCTGGCTCGTGTTTCTCTCTAGGTGGGAATTCATATAGGTTCAGGGTTACATTGGGGCTTTGCCTCACACTGGTGATTATAGACATCCACAGGAGATGTTGTACTGTATTCTCAAACTAATTAATATAAGAAGCTCTGTGATGTACCTGGAATGGTGCATGGTCCATTAGTGTGCCGCTCTCGTGCCATATCATGCACGTCACAAGGGGCACCGAAAAAATTAAACGTATACTTAAATATTTCATAGGAGTTATATAATAATAATAATAATAATAATAAAGCTGCAAGTAAATGCAGGTTTTAATTGCACTTTAATTAACATTCAAACCCTGTTTTAAATTCACATAATTTATTTTAGCCTTAGGCAAATGCCACACTATAATTTTATATCCTTGTTACCCTATGCAAAGTGGGTCTTGCGCAGACTGTCTATCCCTTTACAAGAAATGGAAATGCCTCTACATGAATTGAAACCTACAGTCTAAGATGCTTTAAGCAATATACACTGCACTCCTAAGCATAATGTGCCACAATGGAAAGAAAGCAATTCTTTTAAGTTTCCCCATGTAGAAATATAATACAGTGCACAGCAGATATATATATATATATATATATATATATATATATAGAGAGAGAGAGAGAGAGAGAGAGAGAGAGAGAGAGAGAGAGAGAGAGAGAGAGAGAGAGAGAGAGAGAGAGAGAGAGAGAGAGAGAGAGAGAGAGAGAGAGAGAGAGAGAGAGAGAGAGAGAGATATAAAAATATATAGATAGATAGAATAGGGGAGCAGCTGGCACTCCAATGCCTAGAAAACAATGCGGTGCATGTCCTATACAGTTAAATAGAAAAAAGCAGTCCACTCCAGCAAGAGCAAACAAAAGACAGCACTCAAGGGTAAGTGAAAAAAGACCTGTAATCAGATATTGTACAGCACAAACATGACCAACATTTCGGTCCTCGTGGGATCTTCCTCAGGGTCCGCACTACCCTGAGGAAGATCCCACGAGGACCGAAACGTTGGTCATGTTTGTGCTGTACAATATCTGATTACAGGTCTTTTTTCACTTACCCTTGAGTGCTGTCTTTTGTTTGCCATTGCTGGAGTGGACTGCTTTATATATATATATATATATATATATATATATATATATATATATATATATATATACACATATATATGCTATATATATATATGCTATATATATGCTATATATATATGCTATATATATATATATATATATATATATATATATATATATATATATATATATATACACACAAAGAAAAAAGACTGCGCCTGATAAGTCTGGATATATTAACTAGTATGGTGTATAGTTTTGGTGTTAGATAATCATAAAAACACCTTTAGTGTTTGTAAAATAGCCACAATAAATGTTAAATATTGACAAATCTACAGTGCACTCAATCAATAATATACTATAATGTAATACAATGCATAAAATAAAATATAAAATAAATTATAAAAAATACAATGAATATTTGAAAATCAAGTATATAAAAAATGTCCTTGTAAATCAATCAGATACCAAACCAATGATGTGATCTTGAAAAGTCTGACAATAATTTATCCAGATACTGGCAGCCTTCTTCAACAACCTCCCTTGACAAACCTAACAGAAAAAAAGAAAAAAAAGCGCCCGATCTTCGTGTGATAACGTAAATAAGATTTAATAAAACATGGACATCACGATTCAAAACTCACAAGATTCCAAATAGTAAAAGCATTGTATGAGTAATACTCATGCTCCGAACCCGTCGTGTGTTGCCGCCACGGTGCCTCTGCTCCACTCGAGGTGCGCCGGACTGATGGCTTTAAGATGACGTGACGAAGCCGGCGTCACATGGTATTTCAGCCAATCAGATCGTGGGAACCAATTCCACACTCTGATTGGCTGAAATACCATGTGACGCCGGCCATCTTGGATTTAGTGAAGACATCTTAAAGGCAAATGAAGCACAGCCATTCTGATTGGCTGGCATCATTCCCTTTAAGTGACGTCATGTAAAAAAAAAAAATTAAAGTCGGAACATGGTTTCAAGAGCCAATAAGGTGGCTGTTAACCATTTTGAGGCTAAATGTGACGTCACAAGCCCTATTTAAGGCCGCGACGCCTCATTTGAGCCCAAGAAGACGACGAGACAACATCGGTTGGGATTTACCATGGGGTTTTTTGGATTGACAGATGAAGATAGAAGATAAAGAAGATCGAGAAATGGTGACAGATGAAGATAGAAGAAGGTGATTAAAAAAAGAAAAAAGAAGATTGGGTACCTGATCCGGATCTTCATGGCGGATGGCATCGGATGCTGTTGGAGGGCTTCAAGGTACGTGAGCTTCCTGTTACCCCGGGAGTCGGAGGGCCACCGCTTCTAATGGTAAGTAATATATTGAATGTTTATAAATGTCTCTTTTAACAGGTTTCTTCATTGGACATGTTTTTTGATTTTTTGGGGGGAGGCACATTGACTGATAATATATTAATCTGTACCACTTTAGGGTACAGATTAATACATTATTATGACAATATTTGGGTGGCATTTGTGGCTTTGTATTGCTGTTGGTTTTTTTAATGTCAGTTTCTTATGTGAATGTGATTGTTTGTTTTTTTCCTGCTTAATGTAATAAAATGTTTGCGATTGGTGTTCGTTTGTAGTTAATGTTGTATTATGTTAGCTAATGCGTTTTATGGTTATTTCAGATATTGTTTGAATGTATTTCTTTGTCTTTTAATGTTTACATTCATTAATGTTGTAGTAATTCATTGGTTTGATTGGTTAGTGTTACTATTCATTTTGAGTTGGTTTAGGAATTAATTGGTTTATTTGGTTAATGGTTTAATTAATTCATTGTTGATGTTGTTACTGCTTGTATTCATTGGATTAGCTGGCTACTGTTTTTATTTACTTTATTTAGGTATGCTAATGTTTATGTGTAATGTGTTTAATAATGGGCAAATAATCTATTATCCATATCTGGATAATAGTTATTTTGAACATTATTGTACTGTATGTGTTAGGGGGGTGTATTTAGTTAGAAATATTGTTTAGTATTTTTGTAGGCACAACATTGGTACCGCAGGCCCGCGGGGACCCCGGGACAGCCGCGGGGTCAGCCGGGGACACCCGCGCGACCCCCGGCCTCCCTCGGGGACCCCCGCGGGGTTAGCCGGGGACACCCGCCCGCCGGGTTTTGCGCCTGCAAAAAGGTAAACAAAGAATTTTTTCTAAGTCCTGCTCTTTTTATCACCTGCCTTTAGCTGGTGAGCTTTATTCAGCGCAACTTTCACGTACGATAAGTTTGCATTGCTTAGTGAATCCCGCAGAAGGGCAGGATTCAGCGCAAACAGCTAATCGTAGAGCAAAGTTGGACTTCCATTGAAAAGTCCGTTTTGGAGCGCAAAGTGCCTGTTTGAGGGGCTTAGTGAATAGCGCTCGGCGGAACTTCATGTTCTAAGAGCACTTTGCGCTCTTAAAACGACTTATCACTGCTTAGTGCATAGCCCCCATAGTATTGGGAACTCAAGTAAAAAAGGTCTCTCTCTCTCTCTAGCCTCCAAAACCCAACTTAAATTAACACTTTGTTAAGTCAATAACAACGCTTTGTGGATCTGGGCCATAAGCCAATCTGTAATACTTACTAACAGAATCTAACTCACGGCTAATTACTATGATTCACTTGTATTCAATGCATTTCTTAATATGACTTTGTCCAGGTTTGTGTGAGAACACTGTGCTCTGAAACAACTCACCAGCTCTTTTCTTTTGTTCCAGCTTTAATGGAAACAAGGATATTTTTTGCCATAGCAAAACAGACCTGTCCTTTTAATGCTTCTCACAGTTTGTGGCATTTGTTCACAGTATAGTAAATCAGCCCTGTAGTAACTATGTAGCCATGTATAAAATTTGTGTACAGATCTCTCTCATGCTGGCAGTGATCCTGGTAAGAGGGCAAGGTTGCCAGTGACTATCATGGATGTTTGCCCTCAAACACTGGTGAAGTGTCATATGTAGCAAAGGAAGTGACAGCATGCTTTGTGTCTACTGTTAGTGACATAGAGGTGGGTCTTTCTGGAGTGTATATATTACACAGAACTGCCTAAAGTTAGTTCTGATGTTCATCCTGAGTGAAGTGTCTGCAGCAGTTCAAGTCTGTCTGTCAGAGAGTCAAGTGCAAGCTGATTACACACTGTGTCCAGGGACCTGGCACAGCTGGGGGTCTCCCTTAGGGGAGAGGTGGAGAGCAACTAAATTAAGAGAGGAGGAACCTTCTGCATGGAATACCTCAACGAAATGAGCGGCTAAGTACGACTGCTATGATGGGCAGTATGCCACGTAACATGCTATTAAAGATGCCCTGGTTCAAGAGATCCTTCCTGAGTGAGTCTGGAGTTATTCCCCAGGAAAATGCACCAAGGAGTTCCCTGTCAGATACTCCTCCCTGCTGCCATAGGGATCCTGATGGGGTGGAGGCGCTGTACCAAATGTGAGTAGGACTCAGAACACTACCTCAGACGCCTCTCATGGTGATATTCCCCATTACCAACCTGCGGGAGACTCAGGAGTCCTGTTGCCAGCAGGTGCACCACATATTACACAGACATGTAATGGGAGCAGATTACACCCACAGGAGTCAATATGAGATTGGGTGGGGGTCTGACCGTTACAACTACATTCTGATAATGTTTCATTGTTAACAGGATGTATTGTTCACTTACCACCTCATCCTACTGACTAGCCTATTTGCTAATTGCTAATTGAGCACTAACGTGGTTTGTTGCTGCATTACGGTGCTTTTGTGCTTTTGACTCTGCATGTAAATGAATCTTGAAGACAATTCCAAGTACTGTATTTACCTCATATACCTTATATATACCTTACACTGGCGACATACTTTATTCGAGCTCGGCTAGTCCCACGAATTCGGGTATACCCGGGTGTATTGAGGTTTGTGACTGTTTTCTGCCCGAGTGCATTGAGGTATTTTCCAGGCAGGGATTGAAGCATTTTATTCCCGCTGGCTGCAATACTGCACAGTATATATATATATACTGCATTACAATTCATGAATTTATGCCATCTGGTGGACACGCGAAGCATTGCAGCCTATTAAATCCTAATCATTATCATTTAACAGATCAGCCGCCCGTCAGCCAGGCATGAACCCAGGCTGGGAAGGCAAACACAACGGGGCTTGTCAGAGGTGAGGAGCGGCGCATTCCAGGTATCTGCCAGGTACATACTGGGTATTTGCTCGAATAAAGTGTGTCGGTGCAGTATATACTACACTCTGATTGTCTCCATTAACCCAAAGTGTTCTATCACATATTGCTATTTTTTGGCATCGCTCAGGATGGCTAAATAAGAAATTTGAAAAGCTCAGGATTGAGTATGAAAAATGTGGTTACCTTGGTGCTGTAGAAACCTATAAAAAACATCAAATGCAGTGTGCTTGTGTGTAACCTTAGAATTTGTTATAGGACTTTAGGTCCATTCTATAGGATAGCAATATATACAGCTTGGCTGTCTATTCAATGCTCGTGAGGGACAAACCAAGGTGGTCCTAAGGCTAGTCTGGGGTAGCCGATATAGATGGGTAAAATACACCTCTTTTGAAAATAATAAGCATTATATCCTAGATTTCCCAATCCACCCATGATGCCTTTGGAGACGTTGATGCTTTCCATGATAAAATATTTTTGGGAGTACCCTAGTTGGATTCCCAGAGGCCAGAAGACCCTAAAGATTCCTGATGGAAAGTTATCAGTACATTTTTTTTTTACACAGTAGAAGTCTAAGGGGTAGATCCACAAAACTCAGTTAAGTCAGGGCAATTAATGTCATGTTACCTAAATAGTTAAAGGATGTTAGCTTCCCTGAATTTATATCCACAAAGCTAGATATATGCAAAAAGAATGTTTGTTAGGCCTCTCATATGGCTAATGTGGCATTAGCAAGGCAACGTCGGGATCACACCCTTGCGCCAGCTGGCAGTAATGCTGCCTTGCGCTAGCTATGTGCTAAGGAAGATACCAGGTATGTATGGCAATGTAATATATACCTGACATTCATTCCCAATGAAAAAATAAATCAACTCATCCCTCGGAAGTCATAATGACCAAGAGGGCATGCATTATGCAGGCCTTCATGGTCACTAGGATAGACAAGGGGTTAATAGAAATGCCCTAACTACCCTACTACCCATTGTATGGCATAGCTGTACAACCACTATGGCATACAAGGGGTTAACTAACCTCCTTAATCCCTCTAGGCAGCCTAATATTCCTCTCTGGGGCACCTACCCACCAAAATCCACCCCCTCTACCACACCATCCCAACAAACCTAACATCCCATCTACAGTACTTGCCACTAGCCCTACTAGCCAAAGGTGGATAATAGGGCTAATGGTCAAGATCAACACAATACATAATAAGACTTCAATGGCACACAAAAAAATACTATAACACACGTGTGTGTGTATCTATGTGTGTGTGTGTGTGTGTGTGTATATATATATATATATACATATATATCAACTGTAAATATTACTGTATGCTCATTTGCATGTCTTAGACAGGTCTGCAACCCTATCTTTCCCCATTATCGCCCAGCACACAGAGCTTCCACTGCAGCAAGGGTTTCTGGGAAATGACATGCAAATGAGCACACAGTGCCACCTTTTGTCTCAAGCTCGTATTACACAAGCAAATCCTCAAGCCAATGCATACTGTTTTAAACACAGCTTTTAGACAGAGGCTGGGATGAGATGAAAAGCCAGTAAACCCACTCACAGACATGTTTCAACCTTGATGGGTATCATCAGTGTGAGGTTGGTTGTGCTGGCTAAGCTGGTTTGAGACTAGACTAGGTATTCACCACAATTATTAAGGTTATGGTGGGTAAAAAAAAGTGACAAAAACCCTCCACTGTAAAGCATAAAGCAACTGTAAATATTACTGTATGTTCATTTGCATGTCTTAGACAGGTATGCAACCCTATCTTTCCCCATTATCGCCCAGCATACAGCGCTTCCACTGCAGCAAGGGATTCTGGGAAATGACATGCAAATGAGCACACAGTGCCACATTTTGTCTCAAGCTCGTATTACACAAGCAAATCCTCAAGCCAATGCATGCTGTTTTAAACACAGCTTTTAGACAGAGGCTGGGAATATATATATATATATATATATATATATATATATATATATATATACACATATATATATATATATATATATATATATATACACATATATATATATACATACATACATACATATAGACATACACAGGAAAACTATTTTCAGTGGTTGAAATTGACCAATTGAGTGTCTCTGGGGCTAACTAGGAGAGCCTAGGTTGCCACAATGGCAATCAATGTATAGCTGAAATAAATTTTGTACTTACCCCACCATAGTTGACAACCTCCATCTTCAGGGCAATTAGCCCCCAGCTACCAATCCAGCCAAGAGAGCTGATGCCCAACCATAAAATTAAATTCCACAGGCCAATGGCCAAAAACCATTCCAAATGCCCTATGGCTAAAATAAACAGGAAAAAACAAGGGGGAAAAAGCCAAAGCAATACAGGCCCGATGGCCTTTTTGTAATCTGCCACCATCTGAGGTGTTAATACATAAGTCTTCTGGCCTTGTCCCAGGTATTCTCTTTGACTTCCTACTGTATATTACTAAGGCAATATAGGAAGCCAACGTGGCCCACGTCAGAATCCTGGAAAAGGCCAAAGACTTTTCTGCCACCCAGCATTTGGTGCTAGAAGTGCCTAGCACCAGGTATAACCATGACATAAATTAACATAGCATTAAGCCCTGCGTTAACGTTAACGGACTGCTGTGGAAATACGTTGCAGTGGTCCACACTTCTTCTGCATATCGTTAGCACTAACGTCCATTAAAGCTAACGTCAACCGTCTTAGCATTAAGAGGGCACGTAAAGCATCGTTAGGGAACTTTGACGATCGCTGTTACCACTTAATGAGTGTAAAGTCACTAACAGAGCTTTGTGGTGTAACGGGTATTCCCTCACCCAATCGCATATAGAGTGCATGTGAGGGGGAGCCTATATGTTACCAGGTGTGGTGCGTATACCTGCAGGTTCACAGGAGGCCTGAGCCTCCGCTTGTGAGAGCCTGGGGTGACTCCTCTGGAATGATCTTTCTTCAGCGCCTCCACCTATGTAGGATTCTAGGCATGTAGAATGTACCCCACACAGGACCCGAATATAGTAACCACATACACAGGAGTATACGTATAACCGTTTACTATATGAAGAAACAAACCATAACACATTACACATGCATCAGCAACAATAACTGTGTCACTCTGTAACACTATTAAGCACTACTATTATCTTATTGCTTTTTATACGTCCCCAATGTCAGGCACTCTACTTAAGAGTACGTACCCCACTCCCACCACCGTGTACCCGCACACCGTGTCCACAGCAACCTCAAAGTCACACACCCAACCTCCCTGGTATGTGAGACAGCGCTGCCCACAATGTGTATGTATTTTGTTGGTGCACTTAGCTACAATACCTGCCCAGTGCGACGGCACCTGGGCTTCAAGAGATCTTCAAAAAGGATCTGCCGATATCCTGTGCGACATCCTGTTTCACCAGTGCGGTGATCCGTCAGGGGTGATCCTACCCTGGGGATAGTCCTGCTCTCTCTCTGTAGTGTAGGCTTGATCCCAAGCCTCTTTGCGGGACGTGCAGCGTCCGCTGTGTCCCTCACTGACAATATATCACTAAGGGGCAGGATCCCTAACCTAGGGCCTGTCCCTGAAGCACAACAAGCTGTAAGGTGGCTCAGGACCTAACTGGGGCCTAGGGGGCTGCTGGCCTACTGCAGTGGGTCACAGACCCTTGCACTCACCTCCTACCACTAGCTTTTCCTGGTCCTGACTAACATGGGCTCCGCGTGCGAAATGTATCAATCCCTGAGAGCAGGGAAATACTCCAGCCCTATAGGCTCCCTGGCATCATGTGGTGCGCTCCTGAGGCTCATGGGACATGTAGTCCCTTCCAAGAGCCTTCCCTGGTAGGCTAGTGCTGCGTGCGCGATCACTGCACCTTGCTTAGCCTACACCTTGCCTAGCCTACACCTTGCCTAGCCTACACCTTGCCTAGCCTACACCTTGCCTAGCCTACAACTTGCCTAGCCTACACCTTGCCTAGCCTACACCTTGCCTAGCCTACACCTTACCTAGCCTACACCTTGCCTAGCCTACACCTTGCCTAGCCTACACCTTGCCTAGCCTACACCTTGCCTAGCCTACACCTTGCCTAGCCTACACCTTGCCTAGCCTATACCTTGTCTAGCCTACACCTTGCCTAGCCTACACCTTACCTAGCCTACACCTTGCCTAGCCTGCACCTTGAGAAAGGCAGTATTACTGCCGAAACGTTGGATTTCTTGGCACATTAAACCCTTTCACTGCTGATTAAGACCATGTGCCTGTTTCTTCTTCTCCACTGTCTTCCACTTAGCCACCTGTGCTGAAGCAGGGATATCCTTAAAACCTGCCCTGTTGGGGGTCCTTGAGGACTGGAGTTAAGAACCACTAAGGTAAGGTGGACTGGCTTGCCATTTTTGACCAAAATTTGTAACTTAATAGACCTTCTTTGAGCTACGAAAATAAGTGCAGTAATAATAATGTACAGGTATTGTATGCTTTGTGCAGCATGTTCAATTGAATTCCAAGATAAGAAACAGATACAGTAATTACATATATATTACAGGCTTTTATGCAGCATTACTTGAAAGACGGGCTTTAGAAGGCTGAGCATTGATGCTTTTCACCTTTGCTCTTGCATATAAGGTCACACCCCGACAGCGCTCCCACATCAAGTATTATGTTTGATATTACAATGTGTAGTGGTTAAGCTTAGCAAGCTGCCATTCACTATCTCCAAGCAGGCACTTATGAATGCGTTTGTGCATGTAGAATTTTAATATTGGATATCATTTTTATTCCCTTGTCAGTGAGGATTATTTTACATGCTTAATTGCTAGTGACCCAAGATATATTTATACACAATATTTATCATGCCATAGCAGCGCACAGTACCTTGCTAAACCCTATGGGATACAGGATATTAGGGGGAATTAGTGTTGATAGGATTGTCATATAAATTCGGGTCTGCCCTAAAGCCAGCATGCAATTATCATGCCTTTCATGCACATTTGTTTTTGCCATTGAATGACTGCAGTATGTTTTTAATATGTATTCTAGCTTTACATCACGTTGAGTTAGAGATAAGATACACATCTACAATAATAGCAATTTTAATCTCATTATGTTGCTGTGTATGTATGTATGTCTTTATTTATACAGCGCCATAAATGTGGATAGCGCGTCACAGCAGTAAAACCTGACAATCATAAATAATAAATGATATAAATAACACAGAGGATAGAAGTGCTTCAGACATAAAAGTAACATTTAGGAAGAGGAGTCCTTGCTCCGAAGAGCTTACAATCTAATTTTGTTGGTAGGAAGAACATAAAGAGACAGTAGGAGGGCATTTTGGTAAGTGCGTCTGCAAGGAGCAAAGGTTAATGTATGAGGTGTTAATTATCAGCCATGGAGCTACTCATATGCTTCTTTAATCAGGTGTGTTTTAAGTTGGGTCTTAAAGGTGGATAGAGAGGGTGCTAGTAAGGTATTGAGGGGAAGGGCATTCCAGAGGTGTGGGGCAGTCAGTGAGAAGGATTTAAGGCGGGAGAGGGCTTTAGATACAGAAGGGGTTGAGAGAAGACATCATTGAGCAGAGCGCAAGAGTCGGGATGGTGCATAGCAAGAACCTAGAGCTGAGATGTAAAGAGGAGCAGAAGAGTCTAAAGCTTTAAAAGTGAGGAGGAGAATTGAGTGTGAGATGCTGGATTTGATAGGAAGCCAGGAGAGATTCAATGTGTGATTTCATTGCCACATCAAGTATTGAGGTATGGCTGTATCACCTGCCTTTAAACGGATTCAATACAATAATCTAAGCAACTAAACATCAGCCATATGAAGAAGGGTTCAAAATGTAACCCAAACGTCATGGATCTATACTTAGGTCTATGAGGAAATTTGTGATTATCTGTTAATCGCATTTAAGTGCACAGATATTTTCTCATTGCATTTTGTGGTCTACTTGATTACTTGGAATATTGTAGTCTAACTCCAGTCTTTAAGACCCCCAACAGGTCAGGTTTTGAGGACTTCCCTGCTTCAGCACAGGTAGATCAATCAGTGGATCAGTCAAAGACTGAGCCATTGATTAGGCTATCTGTGCTGAAGCAGACTCTTTGACTGAGCCACTGATTGAGCCACATGTGCTGTAGCAGGCTCTTTGACTGAGCCACTGATTAAGCCACCTGTGCTGAAACAAGGATATCAAGGACTGGGAGGATGGGACTGGTGGCTTGTTAAGGGACAGGGAGGTTTAGGTGGTGCTAGGCAGTGACCTTTTGGGAGGGAGTAGGCAGGGCCAGGGGGGAGAGCCAGGGCTGCTGTTCCAGGCCCGGCCCCCTGCAAGCACATCAGTTCTCTGCAGGGGACCCTGAGATGCAGGCAGCTCACAGAGGTAAAGTCCTTGCCTCTGCAGAGCCTCGGTCATTTGGCGAGGCCTTCATCAGTGGGTGGAGCCTTCATCAGTAGTCAGAGCCTCAAGGAGAGCCTATCCATAATCAAAGGTATCCTTACAAGGGGGTTACACTCTCCACCTGCTGAATACGTTGATGCCCCCATCAATCTCATTGGGCTGCATACAGTATATATTATTTGAAATAACAGCATATAACATAACATTTTTGTAATCTACACTTGATTCCTCTCAGTTACAGATCTACATAGATTTACAGCCCTCTCAACTATTGGATAGATCTTCTGAAGCTGATTGGTTGAAGTCTATTGATTGTTCCATTTCTAATTAAATAGTTCATACACCTTTCAAACCGAAATCACTCTTCCATCCATATCAGTCCAAGGGCAATTATATAAGCACCTTCTATACACTTGTACTTCGTGAATTTGAGGAGCTCTGCACGGGTTCTCACAGGTACTAAAGACAATTTGTCATTGGGAGAAAAAATTGCACTAAAAGAACTTGATATGGAGGGGGTCATCATCAGATACGCTGATAAGGGCGGAAGCATTGTGCTCCAAGATAAAGATGTTTACATCTCTGAGGCCCTATGACTGCTTTCTGATGCAGACTTCTATTTCACACTTTCCAGTGATCCTACTCTTGCATATAAAACATTGCTCTGCTCGCTCCTAAATTAGGCTCTTGTTAATAAAATTAAAACCAAGGATGAATTGAGGTATCTCTATCTGACCAATCCCTGTATACCTAATTATTACCATTTACCTAAGGAACACAAGAGCCTCATACCAGGTAGGCCCATCATCTCAGGGGTTGAGTCGATGATGTCGAACGTGTCGAGATACGTTGGCCATTTCCTTCAACCTCTTGTTGTCGAATTATGGTTCTACCTCCATGACACCTTGCATGTCATCGACTCCATCTCCTCTATTGAATGGAAATCTACATATAAATGAGCCACCTGTGACGTTCAAGCTCTTTACACATGTATTGAGCACGTCTAGGGGCAATCGATCAAGTTTTGAGAAATGATGATAAATTGCCCTCCAGTCAACAAACCTTTTTGCTCTCTATGATTAAGTTCATATTAGAGCATGGCTATTTTGTATTTGATAACTTGTTCTACCTCCAGACCTGTTGTATGGCCATGGGTACCAGGTTCGCCCCAAGTTATGCCAACCTCTACATGGGCCATTGGGTTCTGAGCATGTATGGAGCAACGTGGGGCTCGGGGCGGGCCAGGTATACTATGGCCGCTACATTGATGGCTCTACTCATCATCTGGGACGGCAGTGAGAGTGAGCTCATTCATGCCCTTAATGGGTTTGACCAAAATGACCTTGGCCTTAAATTTACTTTTTCCACCAATCCAGCTGATATTATATTTTTGTACAGTACCTTGAATTGTCAGTTGAGGAGAATCAGGTTATCCATACTATGGTTCATTTTAAAGATGTGGCAGTCAATAATTACCTTCATGCTGATAGCAATCACCATCCTAGATGGCTCAGGAACATTCCTCTTAGTCAATTCAACAGAATTAGGAGGAATTGTTCTTCTGACCAATCATTTGAGGTCCAATCTCGATGTTTGAAGGTTAACTTTGCCCAGAATGGCTACAATAATGAGGTTGTTGAAACATCTTACAAGAAAATAAGGGCCCTGGATAGGTTACATCTGTTAAATTTATCCAAACCCAAAAACAGATCTTCTGGTGAGAGTAGGATCTCTGGTTTTCCTGATACTGAGAAACCCACCCATAGCTCCATCAAACTTATCACTAAATACAATGGTCATTCCCATAAAATTACCAAAGTTCTTAATAAATATTGGAATGTTTTACTTTGTGACCCACATTTAAGCCACTCACTCAATAAAACTGCTTCGGTTTTTTTTCCGCGAGGCCTCTAATATAAAAAAACATCCTGGGCCCTAGTAGGTGAAGACCATCAAAGGGCTAGAGTTCGACCCTTACTGTGGCCACCAATGGCAATCACAAATGTGATAGAAATCGGTGCCTAACATGCAAGCACATTGCTCTTAGTTACTCCTTCTACTCATTCTCTTGTGGTACTGTTTTCCTTGTTAAAAGTTCCATAAACTGTTTAACCACTCATGTGTTTTATGTAATTTCCTGTTCCATTCAATATATAGGACGCACTAAGTGTCCACTATGTGTAAGGTTTCTCGAGCACAGACGTGCTATTCTCAAAGGAAACCTTGCACATAGTGTTCCCCGACATTTTTCGTCCTGTCATTCCCAAGACCCTAGAAGAAAGAAGTTAGGTGCACTCACTGGATTTATGTAGCTGTCTTAGGTTCACAAAGATCCTTCCCCACTGGGGAGACCTATAATACAGGACTCCCTCCTAAAACAAGAAGGAACTGGCACTCCAGAGGTCTTCATACAAAAAAGAGTAACTTTTAATCCACACAGATGGACGTTTCGGTCAAACACACTCATGTTGACAAAGGTCAGTGTGTTTGACTGAAACTATGATCTGTGTGGATTAAAATTTCTTCTTTTTTGTATGAAGACCTCTGGAGTGCCAGTTCCTTCTTGTTTTAGGAGGATGTGTCCTGTATTCCCAAGACCCTGCCAGTTTTGGAACATATACATGCATCTAAACTGGAAGGTGATGGGTTGTCTCTCTGTATTCATGAATTCTTTGGGATTTACAATATGAGGACACTTGCACCTTCAGGCCTAAATGAGTGCATTGATACTAGCATTCTGGTTTAATATTACCCTGATATACTATTTAACTATCGGGCATGTAGTTAATCCTCTAATAGTCTCCCTGTCCTGTGTTCCTCATTCCCTAGCCTAATCAATTAATGTCCTCCATCTGTAATTCATTGCTTCTTTCTTATTGTTCTCCCTGCATTTATTATCCATTATATATGTTTGATCATGTTTGGCAATAACATTGTTGTATTAATATCATGTGTAAGTTGTCTAATGCCCAACGCCGTGTTTTATGTATACTCCCACCTTTTAAATGCAATTCGTATGTTATATAATGATTGGCCAATAGCATGGTAGAATTGCGGGTTGCTTAGCAACCTATTGTATTTAAACCCTCACTACAGACCAATCATATAACCCCTGATGAAGTCACGTTGTGACGAAACGTGTAGGGTTGTCACGGATGCCATACCAGCTGATACGGAAGTCGTCATCTTGGAAATAAACACACAAGGAGAGGACTGACTTCAATCTATCTGCTCGTGGAAAATAAAGGCAGAGTCCGTGGGTCCTCTCTTCATGGGTACCGGCATCTCCTGGACACTATTCATTGGTCATTGCTGTAGTTGGGCACCCCTATTGATGTCTTCCAACTGATGTCCCACATGCTACCCAGCATCCGCTCCTGTAGAGAATTTCTCTCTACATGCGATTTTTTTAACTCTACTTTTGTGAGTACAAGTCCTAGAGGCTTTTTTATTTTTATGAACTTGTTTATATTGAGTTATGCTATGGAGCCTGCACTTCTTGTTTTTTCTTTTCAAAGTACTGTACAGACCAGTACAGACATAGTTGACTTCATGCAATTATAATTTTCATACAATGCAGCATTTGTGCACCACTGGAACCTCAGTTGACATTCCTGGGGAGTTATATGTCAACCTCATGGGTGGTCTGATCTCTCGTTTAGGGTGTGGTGACTCTATGGTGACTCTATGGTGACTCTATGGTGACTCTGCCTTGTATCTTATTTGACCTTAAAAATACTGGAGGCTCGTATCCTGCTGGGTCTGCACTAGGGTGTTGATATCAATAGTCTCAGTTTTGTCCACTCTCAATTTCATCCTAACACTATCAGGGATTCCAGGGGACACATTCCTCTGCTTCAGGATTCAGTTCAGGGCTGGCAATCCTTTCTAAATTCTGTGACCTTGGTGGCCGCAATGACAATGGCTCTTGTGGAGTGCGGGTATCACTGGAGTCCATAATATTGGACAAGTGGCCTAACATTCTTTCCCCCTATCCTCTTCGGATTCATCACTTTCTTCCCTTGTGAAAGATTTAAGTGGATCATGAGATGAACCTCTATTTAGTTTGTTACTTCTTCTCCATTTCCTAACTGGAGTAGAGGCTTCCTCAATGAGAGGACATTGTACAAGCTGGTCAATTGGCAGTAGATGATTCATATGGAGGGTTTTGACTGACCCAAGTCCTCTCTCCAGTTTCACTCTATACTCTGGCAATCCTGTTAGTTTTTCTAGCACGACATAGTGCTCTGACTTCAATCTATTTGGTATCTTATGTTTTCCAGGTACTCCCAAGTTTCTAATGAGAACCCCGTCATCCACCTGTAGCTCCTAGCCCTGTACTCGTCCTTTGTTCCTTTGTTGGTAGAGTCGGCAGCATTAAAACTGCAGTTCAAACAATATCCTACATGTGTGGGTTTTTTTAATAAATCATTTCTGTGCTATGAGAAAATACTTGTAGCATTAAAAAAATTTTTTAAAATGTTTTAAAGACATTTTTAATGTTTCTAATGTAGGAAGCATTTCCAAAGTGACAGCCCCCGTCCCCTTCTGATAGGCTCTGACTCTTGAGCCCTGCCCTCTCTCTAGCAGTGCACCAATTGTATCTAGTAACTGCCTAGACAATCATATTCCAGGAACTACATTGCCCACAATGCTGTGCAAGTACTGAATTAAATAACCCCGAGCAAGCTATTGATTACAGGAGAACAGATCGATCTGAAACTTAGCTAATCACTTATCAGTGTGCAGATTGTATTGATGAACATATTGAATGGAAAAAAATATATATATATTTTTTTTTAAAACGGCAGCTTGAACTGCAGCTTTAATAGCCAGTTTTTAAGCCTCATGCAAATGTACCTTAAGTCTTTGTACTTTCTGCATATACGTATTAGGGGATGTACCATTAGTGACAACACAAAGGCACAGGTACACTGGCAGTCTAGCCTCACGCCCAACATCAGGTAATATGGGAAATATCCTGTGGCTTCATTATGGGTACAGTTGTACGCATGCAGTAAGTGATGCACATATTAACTCCACTTTCTTTTCTCGCTGTTATCCAGAGTTCCCATCATGGGCCTCTTGAACCTTTTGGGCTGTGAATGCCCCTGTGGGTGGTAAGGTGTTATTCTGGATTTTCTAACACCACCTAAGTATAATGGTGCTCATCTCAGATCAAGAAGCAGACCCACAGGTCTAAGGTAGGGGTATATATTCACCGATATATAAAGAGAAGGGGAAGGAGGATGGCTCTGCTCAGCTTCTAACTTACTGGAGTGGTGCTATCCAGGATAATTGTATTGTATTACACAAGAGAGAAAGAGAAGATCCCTTATGATGCACACACCTCCACAAATACTCAAAAGAATAACATTTATTGAAATATGCTGAAAACATAAACTAATTTAAACCTCTAAATGCAGCGCTTAGCTGTTTAAAATTGTAAATGCGTGTCAGATGGTAATATACATGTCCTCTTCCATTATACCATACTTGGAATATTATCTGTAGTGGGTATTGTACATTGGGACCCGTAGAAGATAGAGAGGATATAGTAACCTCAAACTAACAAAAGTCTCAAATATTGAAGGGCTTTATCTGATCTCGGAGTGTTGTAGCAATGTACAGAATGCTCCTAGAGATGTTTTGCTCTTAGGGTCTCTTGCTAAAGTAAAGGACACATGCGTGTGTGTTCCCAATTTTCTGAGATAAGTGCACATTCAGAAACTCAAGCAGATAAAATTATTTATATGGCTTGTGACCATGCAAACCTTATCAGATGACCTGATGGATTTAGAGTTTTCTTATGGTAGCTCTAAGTACCGGCAGAGGCAATCAGCCCCTCCCTATGGTTTGCTTTGCCAGTGACACCACACTGGTTGTTTTGTAGTGTCAGCAATTGTAGCCTATTTTGACTGCTTGTGGTAATGTTCATATGCACTTTATATACAAATGGCTCAAGCTATAAGCCTATATTTCCCCTTGAGACTCTTATAACATACTTTAATGCACATGATAGTATCAGTTAGCTGAATATATCTTCATGAAAAGACTTCGTTCCATCTCACTTTAGTGGAAATCACATGTCATTAGTGACAATTTAGTGTAGCTTTAAGACAGAGCTGAGGTTGATCCGAAAATGTATCCTGTGTATGATACTTAGTCTCAATGACTACTGAAGTATATTTGGATACAACTGCTTACAATGTTATTTTCGTGTGTTAAACACAGTCATACCTCATACCATTTAGGTGTAGCCATGCATAATAATGACTGCATACATCTTCTCTGTTGGCAGTAAGTCCTGGTATATACAGGCCTGCCCACAGTAGTTATGGAGGGTTTCCCTCACACCCTAGTGTGGTGCCCTGTGTAAGGAAGGGAGTGGCTGTATGCTCTGAGTCCCTGGATAGTGACCTCAGAGATGCGCCTGCCCCCTGGGGTATAAAGGGCACAACACTGACAGTTTGTGTTTGGTTCGGAGGAGAGAGAGTAATCTGACGATACAGTTATTGAAGGAACACTTTTGTGACCCTAGTGCAGTAACTAGCGGGAACATAGTGATAATTCCAGTGTGTCTACGCCACGCTGTGTCCAGGGACCTGGCACAGTGGTGATCTCCCTAGGAGAAAGGGAATCCCACTTCATTATTGGAGGGCGTACCTGGCAAAGGGACATCACGCAGAGATGTGCGGCTAGAGCTGGCAGCTGCACGGGGCAGTCTGCTACATCCCTGTACTTAATAAAGATGTCCTTGAAAACAAGAACCCCACTGTGTGAGTGTGAGCTTACTCGACAGTGGATGGCACCAAGAAGGAGTTCCTCACCAGGACCATCTCCCTGCGGAAGCATAGATCCTGATGAGGTGGAGGCGCTGCACATGATGTAAGTTGGACTCGTACCCACTACCTCAGCTACCTGTCCTGATGACATCCCCTAATAACACCAAGCGGGAGACTCAAGAGTCCTGTTACTTGCAGGTGCACCACCACACACGCCTTGTAATGGGGGACTGGTTAGACTACACGGGCCAATATGAGATTGGGTGGGTCAGGCCAGAGGGAGCACCCGTTACAATTGGAGGCGCTGCTGAGATTCGAACTCAGGATCTCCTGTTTACCAGACAGGCTTTTGCTAGGCACACAGTAGGAATTAAGGAAAGTGTCTGCTGCCACTTTGTGCTTGAGGGACGGAGCCAGGGGTAGTCAGGGAGGTGCTGGAGCTGCATGCCGCAAAGACGCCTTGGGATCCGTAAGGGGTTAGTGAGTCTGGAGCCGGGGGCTATTGCTGTTCTAGTCGCCTTGAGGTAGCGCTAGCGGGGGACGCCTAAGGGGTAAACTGGTAACTGAGAGCAGGAACTCTGGACGGGTCCGCACTAGGCTAGCCAAAAGTAGGTCGACGCCCAAAGTGCTGCATGGAAGAGCCAGAGTACTCTAGTCCCCATTCCAGATCACTTACCAAGGAGCACAGACTGGAGGAACGTGTTACGGTAGACACAGGAAGGGTGAGCCTAGCCTGAGGTAGTGCACACACGAGTCAGATCTACGTTAGGTACACAAGGTGGTGCACAAGGCATGTTTATTGTACAAATGTGGTAGCTGCCCCGCAGAGCGGAGCTCCACGTACAGAAGATCGGTGTTCAATCAAAGAAACAGAGAGAGACCTGTCAAAATGGAGGATCTGTACAGCACAGAAGGTCCAGCATGGCAGGGAAAGAGAACCACAAGAATGGAGGATCTGTACAGCACAGAAGGTCCAGGATTGCGGTCATGTGAAGAACAGACTACAGAAGAGACTTTTGTGAGTTTGTTATGGAATGGCGTGAAAGCCGTGGCTGCGCCGTGTTTGTCGTGTTTTTGTTCTCGGGATGATACCCCTGAGAATAATGAGCAGGACAGTGTGCTTCGATGGGAGGAACGAAATGGACTTTGTTATACACCAATTAACAGACAGCCAGACGTTGCCTTCAGTGAAAGAAAAGACAGTGAAAGAAAAGACAATGCTTACCAAGATGGCGGTTCCCGCGTTCCCGGGACACCGCGTGGGCATGCTGCAAAAGGTCTTGCAACTTTGCAGTCTGCTAAATGTTGACCAGGATTGGCGCCAACGCGGAAACTCCACCCCTATGGGGAGTTTGGCGCGAAAGCTGGAGCCGCGCCCTCATGGACTATGACTCACTCCGCACCTGTGCTGGGTCAGCCTACAAATCTACGAGACATCCCCCTAGTTTCAACCAGGGGGAGTGGTTTGCGGTCTCACCGGATGTCGCAAGAGGAAATGGGAGGAAGGGTGACTATATCAGCCCATGCCTTTCAGTTGCGAAGAGCCATTGATCAGTATCGACCTCTGAGCAGAGTACCTCCGCTGATAAAAATGGCTGAAGCTATTGATAAAGTGGACCAAGGTCCTGTGATTTCCACGCATCCTTATTCGGCTCCAGGAGGCTTCCTGGTGATCCGGGTAGAGGGTGTGGAGACTGTGGCGTGTCTCTGCCTGCAGTGCAGACTGCCGGACGGAGCTGTGGGCAGCGAAGCCCGATGCCCCCACTGTGGACTGCAGTACATGTGGCCCATGACCACATTCGTACCGGTGCAATCTACGGGAATGACCGGAAATGTACCGGTGGCGACAGAAGAGCAGCCGAGAGTTCTCTGGAATAAGAGTCCAGGTCCCGCAGAGTCGGAGTCAAGAGTGGTGCTTCCGACAGAGAAGCCGAGCCATGGAGAGGTGATCATCGAGGGGCCCATCGCAGGTCGCCTACGGGGATACCTCGGCCGAACTGTAAATTGGAGTCCTCGGACGAGGAGTGTGCTCGGCTGGCCAGTGAGTCGGTCCCAAAAAGAGAGTGTTATTTCAGCGCTACGCCGTGGAGGACTGCAACTCCTTGTGGTGTGGAGACGCGGAGTCGTGTGTCTCCCGTACCCCGACCATCCGATCGCCGGAGTCCCACTGCCGTGGTGACTAGTGGATCGGACGGAGGCAGATCTACACCTACCCTGCACGGGACTAAGACACCGTGTCTGTCGCAGGCCCAGGAGGTGGAAGATCCAGAGGAGCGAGTCCAGAGCCAGACTGGATCGCGTAGCAAAATGGCGTTGGAGGAGATCCTTGTGGAGGAAGAGATTCCGCTTGGGAATCCACCGCAAGATGGCGTCGCAGCACGTGCGTGTGCGGAAGTGGTGCCGGAGGACCAGGGAGGCCCCGAGTGGGAGATGGTGCCGCCTCTGCGATCGAGCAGCGGGAAGCGATCCCCTATTATCCAGGGGAACGGACGGTTGAATGGGAAGCCCAGGAGTCCCAAGGTTGAAGACCAAGGTGGACTTTGTGGCAATGCTAAGGCAGGTAACGCTGGAGAGCAGGTGGAAACCCTGTCTGTGCCTGCTGGTCGGTCCCGTCCCCAAACCCCGTCCACCCCCAAGGTTAGTCCTAAGGCCCTAGCTAAAGCCCCTGTACCCGTCCCTATCCTATTTGGATCTAGTTCCAGTTTAGGGTTGTCCGGGGAGTCACGGGGTCCTTTTGATGATCGGACTGGGAGCCTGGACTTGGGTACATCGGATGATGGGTCAGAGGGAGGAGGGAGCATGTCCCGACAAGTGTCGGTGTCTAGTGATTGTCCTAGCGGGATGAGTATTACTGTTAGGAATACCGCTCACCGTAAGGGAATTATTACCAGATCGGAGGGTACATCTGGAGTGTCTTCTGGTGGGCCTGAAGAGGAGTCCTTAGAGGAAAATGCAGATTCTAGCTCCGAGGAACGGAAGGAGACTAGGTGGTGGGCCCCCTTGTACGAGGGGTACGTATCGTGGTTTGACCGCACCCGCTTTGTTTTGGAGAGGGAGGGGGTGGTTGATCACTGGTGGGCTCCCGGGGATTTTGACGATGAGTCATACCTTAGGGCCCTAAGGGTACGGTGGGACCGCATACAGGCAGGTCTTATTATCCCCAAGGGATCCGCAGGATTGGATGATCCGGTGGAGACACATGAGCCCCTATCATGGGTGTTGCCTGGGACGGCTGGTCAAGCCAGTTTAACTAGGGCTTGCAGAGCTGAGCGAGCTATCACTGCCAAGTACAGGAAGTCCCATGGGCTTGATTACCCCTATGTCCCTGAACCTCTAATGAGAGAGATAGAGGAGAATAGGGAGAGATGGCTCAAGACTGATATTCAGTATCACATCATTGAGAGGGGGGGAGCCATTAAGGGGATACAGGCCGAGCAGAGGGTAGCTCAACTGATGCGGGTCTGGAAGATAGGGCGCAGTGTACATATGCACAAGGTGGTGTACTGTAATGAAAGAGGAGTGCCACGGGAGTACAGCGTGACTGTGCATGATGCCGCGGGGCGAGAGGTAAAGAAGCCAGATCCTCGGCATTACTATTGAGTGTCCAATAGAGTGGTCTGTTGTTTCTTTTGCGCTCCCTGCTGGTCAGTGAGTGTACTGAGCGTTCATTATTATGTAATGATGTTGGCTGTGTTATTTGTGTGTTCTTTTGCAGTGTTTCCTGGCGCAAGGTACACCAAATTTAGGTCCCAGCCGGGACGGTGGGTATTCACCAGGGGGAGTATGTAGCCATGCATAATAATGACTGCATACATCTTCTCTGTTGGCAGTAAGTCCTGGTATATACAGGCCTGCCCACAGTAGTTATGGAGGTTTTCCCTCACACCCTAGTGTGGTGCCCTGTGTAAGGAAGGGAGTGGCTGTATGCTCTGAGTCCCTGGATAGTGACCTCAGAGATGCGCCTGTCCCCTGGGGTATAAAGGGCACAACACTGACAGTTTGTGTTTGGTTCGGAGGAGAGAGAGTAATCTGACGATACAGTTATTGAAGGAACACTTTTGTGACCCTAGTGCAGTAACTAGCGGGAACATAGTGATAATTCCAGTGTGTCTACGCCACGCTGTGTCCAGGGACCTGGCACAGTGGTGATCTCCCTAGGAGAAAGGGAATCCCACTTCATTATTGGAGGGCGTACCTGGCAAAGGGACATCACGCAGAGATGTGCGGCTAGAGCTGGCAGCTGCACGGGGCAGTCTGCTACATCCCTGTACTTAATAAAGATGTCCTTGAAAACAAGAACCCCACTGTGTGAGTGTGAGCTTACTCGACAGTGGATGGCACCAAGAAGGAGTTCCTCACCAGGACCATCTCCCTGCGGAAGCATAGATCCTGATGAGGTGGAGGCGCTGCACATGATGTAAGTTGGACTCGTACCCACTACCTCAGCTACCTGTCCTGATGACATCCCCTAATAACACCAAGCGGGAGACTCAAGAGTCCTGTTACTTGCAGGTGCACCACCACACACGCCTTGTAATGGGGGACTGGTTAGACTACACGGGCCAATATGAGATTAGGTGGGTCAGGCCAGAGGGAGCACCCGTTACATAGGTATAGTACCACATTGCCCCGTGAGATTTTGTAGTATACACTGCGTAATTAGCATGTCTCATCCCCATCTGGCAGAATAAATCAGCTTTGTTTGCCCTTCAGTAGATCAGCTACCTTCTATCTCACGCTAGTGGGATCCACATATTTCCCACATCATTTTAGCTTGCTAGTGTAGCTTAGAAATACAGCTCTGTCAAGGGAGACCAATGCTTTTAACACAAAAATTCCCGGATCCTTTGACTGAGCAAAACATGAGATAAAATAAATTGTGATTTATTTACACGAAAAACACACACAGCTTGAAATATAAAATAATACGAATAAACACTTACTGGAATGGGGCAAAAACGAAATATAATGTCCATGGAACGAAATTCCCAAGAATAAAGTCTCTAGGCACCAATTCCCAGGAGTGGGGTTGGTGCGCAAATAGAGCCGTGCGACAGTCTTTGGCTAGGGGCGCTGCATGCGACCCCTGTTTCTCCGCTGAAAGTAAACTTTTCATTCTGTCCTTGCAGGATTTGTTCGCAAATCCTTAGTTTTAACGAACTCCTGAAGCGGGGTACAATCCTTAATTACGGTGGAATAGACTTTGTACCACACGAAATCCCTTCACATGATGTAACACTTAGATGGAACACTCTTGATTGGCTGCACAGACTTTTAAAAGCACCAAAGTCCTATCTGTATAATGTGCATCCAATCCCTGCGAGGGAACAACTCATCCCCCATATTGGCAATGTTCGCCCATACTTCATGGAGCCGGGCAGAGGCTTCAAGGTATGCTACGGCCATGCGCCAACTTAGCACCTGAGCCGCTTAGCATACCTAGCCAAGCTCACTTCCCTGGCGACATATTGGCTGCCGTTCCCCGGACATCTGAACATCTAGCAGGCAAACCTGTTTACATATACTTCCATTCACTTCACTTTAAAGTGTCTGTACCTTTTTAAGTCCGGACTTTCCTAGACATTCTGGAGTCATCTCAGCATGATGTCTTAGAGGTCCTGACATAAGTTTATGCATGACTCACTGGCCGGAATGGCCGGTCATATAATGTACTTGTGAATCCCCAATGTATCCGCTGCCCCGCCTGTCTGAATGTTAATTTCCTTCCTCCTAATTTTAATACACCAAAAGAGGGGGACTTGCATTCACTACTTTTCATAAAAGTTAATAACAAAAAAAACATAACTGCTTTACTGTTGAGTCTACAACAGCATTCACACCAAATTTCACAGCGCTGGCATACTCCTAACCTAAGTTAGCGCCCTGCGTCTGTGCTGTGTGGAAAAGCGGCTGGCATTTTTAAAACCCCTTTTCCGCTTTGCGGTTTGGCAGTGAGACATTATTGCAATACTCGAGATTAATACATAACTGCAACCGCACTCATACAATGTAGCTTCATTTAACGATGTGGTAATTATGGCTGCAACACTCGGAACTTATCCATAATGGTGACCACACTCATTCAATGTAGCTTATGTGACAGAAACCAGGGGATGGTAATAAATTCCGTATATAGGGCTCCCAGGATACTAGACAGTTTCTATCCTGTTTGGCCTGGGAGTGCAGCCTTATAATACATACACTCCATCCCACAGTTTGGCAAGCGCTGGAACTGAGGGATGAGAGATCCAGACCAGAGTTTGTCTGCTGCCTGATTTCTGTCACCTGTCATGCTAATTAGGAATCAGGTATGAAAGACTGATTTCCTGTTTGCTCTGGGCTCTCCACAAGAGCCAGGAGGCTGGAAGGCTGCTGAACTACAGAGGGGAGAAGCCTCTTCCCCAAACAGGTTCAATCTTTCTGTTCATTTGTGTAAGACTGCAAAAGTACCTTGTTTTGTTGTTGGGAGTGGAAAAGCCACTTCCAACCCTGAGTCAGGGATATCTAAGTTAAGTTATCGCTCAGGTGAGCAGCTTTTGTTTTGATCTGTTTTCTGTTGTATGCACTGAGGCAGTCTCAGTGCCTGGGACTGAATAAACCAGGCATAGCCTGTTTAAAGGAACAGTACGTGACGCCTCATCCTTTAACCTACCCTAAAAGACCGTGTTCTAAACAGTCCCGGACAAACGACGGAGCCCCGGAGTAAGCCGTTTGTCACATATGGTGGAGAATGCGGGCAGAGCACTAGGGGGTCTGCGGGTTGAAGAACTTTGAAAGAAAAAAAAAAAAAAAAAAAAAAGTTTTTTTCATCCTCTGCAAACAAGATGGAAGACGTGGTGGGTGCGCTGGTACGCAATGTCGCTGCCCAGAAAGACGCGAATGAAACCCAGCAACAGCTGTTAATAGCCCAGCAAGAAACTAATGCAAACCAGCAGCAGACGAATGCAGCCCAGCAACAGCTGCTAATAGCCCAGCAAGAGATTAATGACAACCAGCAACAGGCGAATGCCAACCAGCAACAGGCGAATGCAAACCAGCAACAGATGAATGAAGCCCTGCAAAACGCGAATGCAAACCAGCAAGAGACAAACTGCTTGCTGAGAGAGGAGCAACAGCGGTTCGCTCAGGGCTTACAGCAGGAACTCGAGATCCTGAGGGGGACTATCAGTAACCTTCCACTGGCAGCGGCAGCCCCAGTTCCGAAAATGACCAGGGCAAGCCACTACCTTCAGAAGATGGGACCCTCGGATGATGTGGAAGCCTATCTTCTCACGTTTGAACGCACGGCACAGAGAGAGGGATGGCCAGAAGCTGAGTGGGCTGGTCTAATCGCACCCTTCCTAAGCGGCGAACCCCAGAAAGCTTACTTTGATCTAGAGCCAGCCGAAGCTAACGTCTATGCAAAATTGAAGTTCGAGATCCTCGCCCGCCTCGGCGTAACCACGGCTGTTCGCGCCCAAAGGTTTCACGCATGGTCCTTCACGATGGATAAAGCCACCCGAAGCCAGATGTATGACCTCATCCACCTCGCCCGGAAGTGGCTACAACCCGAGATCAACTCAGCCAGCCACATCGTGGAACGGTTGGTCATGGACCAGTTCTTGAGGAAACTTCCCTCTGCCTTACGCCGTTGGGTCAGTCGGAGTGACCCCCACAATGCGGATGAGCTTGTGGCCCTCGTAGAAAGGTACAATGCAGCAGAAGAGCACCCGCAACCCACAGTCGTGGAGCAACCCCACTACCCGAGGTTCCAGGACTCTTCCAGAGACGGTAAAAGGGTACCGGGGTTAAGGGGCGCTGAAGAGCGGCGACCCCCTTCACGCAGCACAAGCAACAGTGGTTCGCACACTAAGGGCAATAGCCAACATGGGGAGCCGGGAAAAGGCTCTAAGTGGGACACAGACTATGTACCTAAATGTGTAAATTGTCATGAGAGGGGCCACACAGCAAAAATCTGCCCACTAAATGATGAGCCCATGCAATGCAACAGCGTGGAACCTTATTCGCTGTTGTCCCAATGTATGGGCCCTAGCCCAGAGGACCCCTTGAATAACCATCTGTGGGCATTTGTAAAGGTTAATGGTAAGAGGGTTCGGGCACTTCTTGACTCTGGGAGCATGGTCACACTAGTGTCCGAATACCTCTTGCCCATTAAGAAGAAACAGGGAAACAGTTCACAAAGAGTGGCAATTTGTTGTATACATGGGGATAATCATGAATATTCCACTGTTGATGTTTTTTTTGAAACAGAGTTTGGTTCTTTAGATTTCAAGGTGGGTATTGTACCCAAACTGGCACATGATGTGTTAATAGGGACCGACTTTCCCCATTTTCTAAAAATGTGGTCCCCCGCTCAGAATAGCGCCCAGAGTTCAATAGCGGACCATAACGAAGTATTAGAAGAAACAAATCCTTTCCCTTTTTCAGAAATGGAGGTTGACGAGGGCCCAAATAAGAAGGGGGAAAAGGAGGAGTGCTGTAAAATTCCCTTCCCCATCACTACTTTGGTAGGGAATACCCCAAATCAAGATGTTGAGCAGACACTTACCACCCCAGAACCGGATAAGACCCTCGCTGACCTAGAGGTCAGTCCTGGGAGTTTTAAGAAGGCCCAGTGGGAGGACCCCACATTAGCGGTAGCAAGGGGAAATATACGGGACCAGAATAGTACTCCTGGCCAACCAGATAGGTCACTTGCTTACCCCTACTTCGAGGTAGAGAACGACCTAGTATATCGGGTTGATAAAAGGAAATCAGTTACAACTAAACAATTGTTGGTACCACAGACATTCCGTAACGTAGTATTACACCTCGCACATAGTCATCCATTGGGGGGACACCTAGGGGTGGAAAAGACAAAAGAAAAGGTTCTCCGAAGCTTCTATTGGCCTGGGGTTCTGGCAGAAATTACGAATTATTGTTCCTCATGCCCAGAATGTCAGATCACCGCCCCGTTCAAGGCGTACCGCAGCCCATTGGTACCCCTTCCCATAATAGAGGTACCATTTGACCGGATTGCTATGGATCTAGTAGGACCCCTAATAAAGTCTGCTAGGGGACATCAGCATATATTGGTAATATTAGATTATGCCACCCGATATCCGGAGGCAGTTCCCCTACGTAGCACCTCAGCTAAAAACATAGCAAAAGAGTTAGTAGTTCTGTTTTCCCGGGTCGGGATTCCTAAAGAGATTCTATCTGACCAGGGAACACCATTTATGTCCCAAGTAACGAAAGAGCTATGTAAACTCCTAAAAATCAAGCATCTCAGAACCTCAGTCTATCATCCACAAACAGATGGTTTAGTGGAAAGGTTCAATAAAACCTTAAAGAGCATGTTACGGCGGGCGGTTGATAAAGATGGGAAAAACTGGGATTGTTTGTTACCGTACCTGTTATTTGCCATCAGGGAAGTTCCCCAATCATCCACAGGCTTCTCCCCGTTTGAACTATTGTATGGCCGACACCCAAGGGGCTTACTGGATATAGCCAAAGAGACTTGGGAACACGAGGTTACCCCTTACAGAAGTGTAATAGAGCATGTTGCCCAGATGCAGGACCGCATTGCTGCAGTCCTACCCATAGTGAGGGAACACATGGAGAAAGCTCAAGAAGCACAGAGGAATACATATAATAAGGGTGCTAGGGTCAGAATTTTTTCTCCAGGTGATAGGGTACTAGTTCTGGTTCCCACCGTGGAGAGTAAATTCCTTGCTAAATGGCATGGGCCATATGAGGTCTTGGAAAGAGTGGGAGAAGTAAATTATAAGGTAAGACAGCCAGGTAGGAGGAAACCTGAGCAAATTTACCATATAAACCTACTCAAGCCCTGGAAAGATAGAGAAGTCTTGTTAACCCTAGTACACCCAGGTCCGTCAGAGAATCAAGAAACTGACCCAGAGGTTAGCATAGCTGAAACCCTGTCTGTTCATCAGAAACGAGAGGTTCAGAATTTAGTGAGAAGAAACAAAGAAATCTTCTCTATACGGCCAGGTAGAACTAGCGTAATTGAACATGACCTAGTCTCTGAACCGGGGGTCCGAGTTAACCTTAAACCGTACCGAATCCCAGAGGCCAAAAGAAAGGCTATAAGTTTAGAGGTTAAAAAAATGCTAAAACTAGGTGTAATTGAGGAATCCCAAAGTGGGTGGAACAGCCCTATAGTCTTAGTCCCAAAGCCAGATGGTACAACAAGGTTTTGTAATGACTACCGGAAACTAAACGCGGTGTCAAAATTTGATACTTATCCTATGCCCAGGGTAGATGAACTTGTAGAGAGACTGGGCAAAGCCTGATATCTCACAACCCTAGACCTAACAAAAGGGTACTGGCAGGTTCCCCTCACAGAAAGGGCAAAAGAAAAGACAGCCTTCTCAACCCCAGATGGCCTCTTTCAGTATAAGGTGTTGCCTTTTGGCTTACATGGAGCTCCCGCCACATTCCAAAGAATGATGGATAAAATTTTAAAACCACATGCTCGGTATGCTGCCGCCTACCTGGATGATGTGGTAATCCATAGTGAAGATTGGCAATCCCACCTTCCAAAGGTCCAAGCTGTGCTTGACGCAGTCCGGTCTGCTGGACTAACTGCTAACCCCGCTAAATGCACTATTGGTCTGGAGGAGGCCAAGTATCTGGGATATTCTATTGGCAGAGGTTTACTCAAACCCCAAACACTCAAAGTGGAGGCGATACAAAATTGGCCAAGGCCAGTTACAAAAAAACAAGTAAGGACCTTTTTGGGGTTAATTGGGTACTATAGAAGGTTTATTCCCAATTTTGCAACTAAGGCAACCCCACTAACTGACCTCACAAAAGCAAGAGGACCGCTAATGGTAAAGTGGTCCCCGGAAACCGAACAGGCCTTTAGAAGCCTGAAAGAAGCTCTCTGTGCCCAACCAGTGTTGGTCACACCTGACTTCTCCAAAGAGTTCGTAGTCCAAACCGACGCATCTGAGGTAGGGCTGGGGGCGGTACTCTCCCAGGAGTCTCAAGGTGAGGAGCACCCCATCCTTTATTTAAGTAGGAAACTAAATCCCCAGGAGAAAAATTACTCCATAGTAGAGAAAGAGTGTCTCGCAATAAAGTGGGCTGTAGAGACGCTCAAATACTATCTGTTGGGGAGAAAATTCCGGTTGGTCACAGATCATGCACCCCTTACCTGGATGTGTCAAAACAGGGAAAAGAATGCTAGAGTGACCAGGTGGTTCCTAAGCCTACAACCCTTTAAATTTTCTGTGGAACACAGGTCAGGGCACAAACATGGCAATGCTGACGGGTTGTCAAGGATGCACTCCCTAATATCCATGGTCGCTCATCCCTCGAGGTCTGAGCTGGGGGGGAGGATATGTGACAGAAACCAGGGGATGGTAATAAATTCCGTATATAGGGCTCCCAGGATACTAGACAGTTTCTATCCTGTTTGGCCTGGGAGTGCAGCCTTATAATACATACACTCCATCCCACAGTTTGGCAAGCGCTGGAACTGAGGGATGAGAGATCCAGACCAGAGTTTGTCTGCTGCCTGATTTCTGTCACCTGTCATGCTAATTAGGAATCAGGTATGAAAGACTGATTTCCTGTTTGCTCTGGGCTCTCCACAAGAGCCAGGAGGCTGGAAGGCTGCTGAACTACAGAGGGGAGAAGCCTCTTCCCCAAACAGGTTCAATCTTTCTGTTCATTTGTGTAAGACTGCAAAAGTACCTTGTTTTGTTGTTGGGAGTGGAAAAGCCACTTCCAACCCTGAGTCAGGGATATCTAAGTTAAGTTATCGCTCAGGTGAGCAGCTTTTGTTTTGATCTGTTTTCTGTTGTATGCACTGAGGCAGTCTCAGTGCCTGGGACTGAATAAACCAGGCATAGCCTGTTTAAAGGAACAGTACGTGACGCCTCATCCTTTAACCTACCCTAAAAGACCGTGTTCTAAACAGTCCCGGACAAACGACGGAGCCCCGGAGTAAGCCGTTTGTCACACTTAGTATAATGCATGTGGTCCCCTTATTCCTAGCAGGATGCACACAGACAATTCTAATGCATTTACAGGCTTGCAGCCAGCAGTGGGCTGCAGAGCTGACACTTCACATTTACAATATGACTCAGGGGCACCCAGCTGGTGCATTAAAGTATGTTATAAGAGTCTCAAAGGGAAATATAGGCTTCTATAGCTTACCACCTTGAGCCATTTGTATATAAAGTGCATATGAACATTACCACAAGCAGTCAAAATAGGCTACAATTGCTGACACTACAAAACAACCAGTGTGGTGTCACTGGCAAAGCAAACCATAGGGAGGGGCTGATTGCCTCTGCCGGTACTTAGAGCGACCATAAGAAAACTCTAAATCCATCAGGTCATCTAATAAGGTTTGCATGGTCACAAGCCATATAAATAATTTTATCTGCTTGAGTTTCTGAATGTGCACTTATCTCAGAAAATTGGGAACACACACGCATGTGTCCATTACTTTAGCAAGAGACCCTAAGAGCAAAACATCTCTAGTACATTGCCACAACACTCCGAGATCAGATAAAGCCCTTCAATATTTGAGACTTTTGTTAGTTTGAGGTTACTATATCCTCTCTATCTTCTAAGTGTCCCGATGTACAATACCCACTACAGATAATATTCCAATGTATAATGGAAGAGGACATGTATATTACCATCTGACACGCATTTAAAATTTTAAACCGCTAAGCGCTACATTTAGAGGTTTAAATTAGTTTATGTTTTCAGCATATATCAATAAAATGTTATTCTTTTGAGTATTTGTGGAAGTGTGTGCATCAGTAGGGATCTTCTCTTTCTCTCTTGTGTTATATATTCACCGGCCAGAGCCAGGGGACAGAGTCCTATTTAGAGTAATCATAGTCGAGATGCAGGCAGAGGGTCAAGGCAGGTGGCAAGATGCAAGTTCGGAGTCAAAGGCAGGGGTCGGCAACAGGCAATCCACGGTTAAGACAACAGAAGATACAAGGTAACACGACAGGAACTGCAGCCAAACAGGAACCTGGCATAGGAACAGGACTGAAAAAAGGACTTGACACATGAACAGGACTTGACACAGGAACAAACAATGGAATCACATGGTACATCCACCAACCCTATTCCCTTTTGTGGGTGCTGTGATGTCACCTTAAAGGGAGGGAACCACGTAGTAATAATAATAATAGCATGTTATTGTATAGCGCTGCTAGTTGTACGTACAGTAGCGCTTTACAGAGACATTTTGCAGACACAGGTCCCTGCCCCGTAGAGCTTACAATCTATTATTTGGTACCTGAGGCACAGGGAGATAAAGTGACTTGCCCAATGTCACAAGGAGCCGACACCGGGAATTGAACCAGGTTCCCCTGCTTCAAACTCACCAACCAATCAGGTACTGTACCATATAATTCCCTCCCTTTAAAGTGATGTCACGGCACCCATTAAAGGGAAGTAATCACATGGTACACGTTGATGTACCATGTGATTCTATCACGCTTGTTTGAAAGGTTATTCTCAGCCAAAATTGATGGATGTTCACATGGTACATCCACCAATTAAATGGCTAGAGTTTGTGTTTTTATTTTAATGTGTATTTTTTATGTTTTGGAATAGGCAAAAGCGCCAGATTTGGCAAATATGGATATTGCCCATTACTGTGTGTGTTGTGTAGGAGGGGGGGGGGGGGGTTTGTTGGGGATAGAGGGAGTGGGTGAAGGGGGTTCTTTCCCCGGGTTGGGTGGTAAGGCTTCCCGGGGGAATAGCGGGAGGGGTGAACCCATTAATAACCTTAATGGTTACTGCCAGCTAAGGTAATAAAGGGTTTACTATACAGTAGATGGCATTCTAATGGTTGGGCATCAGCCCTTTATTGGATATTGGTGCCACTGAGAAATAGGATAGCCTTCATCCTGGCAGGGGTAAGTACTACTTTTATTCACTATAGTGTGTCAATGGACTGCCAATGTGGGTATCTGTTCCCCTGTTTAGGACATAGGTAGCCACAGTGAGAATCAATGAATGGAATTTATAGTGGTTTTGGTCTTATTTTATTGTAATGTATATTTTGAATGCTTTGGAATGGACAAAAGAACTGTTAGCCATAGCTGGCTAATAGGGCAATTGCCCATTACTGTGTGTGGTGGTTGTGGTGGTGTGGGGGAGGGGGAGTTGTTGGGGGAAGGGGAGTTGGTGAAGGAGGTACTTGCCCCAGAGTGGGTGGTGGGGGTGGGGAGGGGGGGGAGATTGTGTTAACATCTTCATTAAACCTTCATTGTAATATTGTTAAAGGTTTTTTTTTATTGTAGCTTAATATTGATTGCAAACGTGACTATCTAGGCTCTGCATTGAGAGGGACTTGTTATCTACAGTGGCAATCAATGATTTTAAAACACTATTAGCCATATTTGTCTAATAGGGATATCGGGCATTAGTCTGAGGGTGGGTATGTTTATTTGGGGGTGTGGCAAGGTGTGGCAGGAGAGGTTAACCCCTTCATTACCTTAGCACGTTACCATTAAAGTAACGAAGCTTATTTTGAAATGATTAGATACATGCCTCAGTAGGGGGTGTCAGTATCTTGGTGCAGTTTAAATGTCTCAGTCACGTGGCTCATGACGCGGGAGATTTAAATTGAAATGAATGGGGTTCAGCTCGGAAGACCCCCTGCGTCAATCCTATGTAATAAAAATAATAAAAAGCTAGAGCGCGCTGCTTATCTGAAAGATGAGTAATGTATTCTCTCTCCAGCTCATGGACCATCAAGCAAATAATTAACGCTGTGGGGTCCCATTCCAAAGCATGGACCATTGGGTCCCATTCCAAAGCATGGACCATTGAGGTGGTAATCCATCTGGGCTGCAAGTACTACTGTCCTTGTGTCCGCATGAGGGCAGCAATCGTGATGCACAGGTGTTGGCATTTCTGTCCGTGACCACAACGACAGTAAGTCTATCTATTTGGGAAAGAGTGGTATGAAGGAGAGCGTTACATGAGATGGATTGACATGGGGGGGGGAAGAGAATGACAAGGGTGGGAGAAATCGGGGGGACGAGAGTTGCATAGGGGAGAGAGTGACATGGAGAGGAGAGTGACATGGAGAGGAGAGTGACATGCAGGGGAGAGCCACATGGAGGGGAGAGTAACATGGAGAGGAGAGTGACATGCAGGGGAGAGTCACATGGAGGGGAGAGTGAGAGTAACACGGGAGGAGTGACATGGGGAGAAGTTTCCCTATCTCCTCTGGGGAAACTGTATGTTCTTCATGGGTCCTCTGCTGAATGGGTCCCAGTGCCAGAGAAGGTGGGATTTACAGTATATGCAAGAAGACTCAGAGGAATCTGCAGTAATCTATGCGGCCCCTGCAGCTGTACCAAAGAAGATAGGAACCGGGTTGGGGGGGAGTTTGGAAGCAATACTGTCCTACAATCCCCTATTCAAGCCATGAGGGGTGTGGGCATCAGATGGTCAGGGGTGGAATGAGGGACCCGAATCTGAGGCAAAAACTTGTTTTGATTTGTTGCTGTCTCAGATTCAGTCCTCTAGATCCAAACGTACGGTTTGGATTAAGTTGAAACGTGAGTGTCCTGGACAGTTTGGGGTCAGGAAATCCAGAACCCTATGCTTGGGGGTTTTGGATTTTGAGGATTCTGAAATGCTCATCCTCACATGAAACTATTTCTTACTTTTAATCCTGGGCATGTACAAAGTGGCAAGTTCTTTAAACAATGATTTATGTGATTTATACAGTAGGAGTTAGACAATAAAATTAGCCAGTAAATCTGAGTTTTAATTGCACGTTAATTAACATTCAAACCCATGTTTTGAATTCCCATAATTTGTTTTAGCCGTAGGCAAATGCAACATTATAATTATACAGTATATCCAGGTTACTTTAAGCAAACTGTGCAATGTGCAGAATGCCTAACCCTGTGCGAGACATGGAATTGCCTCTACGTGAATAATTGGAACTTACTAGATGCTTTAAGAACATACACTGCCCCCCTAAGGATAAACAATAACATTCACCTTCCCCGTGTAGAGATATAATACAATGCACAAAAGAATATATATAAACAGCATGCAGTAATTGGATGACCAAGCGTAGTGAGCGAAGTGAAGACTTCTACTAGACTTTTGGGACCTATTTGGTTGTGTGTCTGTGTTTTTGTTTGTGAGTTCTCTCTCGACAGGCCAAAACCTTTGACCGATTTTGATGACATTTTTTGGATACTTTTCTGCTATCGTAACTTAGATCTAACAGGAAAGGAGTCCAAAGCGTACTCTCATACAGGTAACTTAGATCTGCCAGAAGTTTCAGTGCAGTCCCCAGCCTTCGAATTCATTTTTTTTGTGTTTTTGAAGTGATAAAAAAAAATAATCGCCCGGATTCTTGATACAAAACATTAACTGTGCTATTTTGCGACTTGAACTACATTTTCAGACAATTTGCTAGAACCCTTTCAAAGAAAGTAAATATTTAAAATGAAAATAAATTTGGAAACTATGGCAACAAACAACACTGTACATTCTAATAGGTATATTAATATACAGGGGTGAGAGAAAGTTTGTGAACCCCTTGGTATTTTCATATATTTTACATATTTCAATGTTATTAGACCTTAATCTAAGTCCTAAAAATAAATAAAGATAACCTGATCAAACGAATGACACAAATACATGATACTTGTAATCATTTATCTATCTACAAATGAGTCAACATTAAATATCCATGTGTGATAGAGTATGTGACCCTTTAAATTCAGTACCTGTCGGCGCCCCCCTTGAGCAGCAATGACTTCAACTAAGTGTTTCCAGTAAATGCTGGTCAGTTTCTCACATCGGTCTTGAGGAATTTTGGCCCATTCCTCCTTTGCTTCAACTCAGTGACATTTGAGGGTTTCCTTGCATGGACAGCTCGCTTCAGGTCCTGCTGCAACATTTCGATGGGGTTTAGGTTTCGACTTTGACTATGTCATTAAAAAATACGTAATTTCTTCTTCTGCAGCTATTCCTTTGTAGATCTGCTTGTATGTTTAGGATCATTGTCTTGCAACATGACCCAATTTCGGTTCAGCTTCAGCTCACGGACGGATGGCCTGACATTCTCCTCTAGAATCTTCTGATACAATGAAGATTGCAAGCTGTACAGGTCTGTGAGGTAGCAAAACAGCCCCAAACCATCACACTGTATTCACCATGCTTGACGGTTGGGATGAGGTTCTTCTGTTCGAACGCAGTGTTTATTTTTTGCCAATCATAACGTTTTTCATTGAGGCCCAAAAGTTCTACCTTTTGACGTGTCTGACAAGAGAACATTGTTCCAGGAGTGTTGTTTATCATCTTTTTGCTTGTGACAGGGTGAATGAACGTCACCAGCCATATACCTGGCAAACCTATGTTTAGGCTTGCAGTGCAGCAGTGACGAGGTTAAGTTTCAGTGGAGAAGGGCTGCTTAATTAGTCTGACCCCAGCTGCATAATCAAGGTGTTTTAAAACCCCCAGGCTGTACACACATGCAGGCTAGCTGGTCAGGAGACAGGACTGAAATACTGAAGAGATTACTGCTGTAAGGTCTGTTTTCAAAGTACACATGTGATGAACTGTCTGTGTCCTGCATGCTAATGAGAAGCTGCCTTGTTTTCTATGCTGAAGAGAAGCTATTTTGTTTTTGTCTGCTGAAGAGAAGCTATTTTGTTTTTGTGTGCTGTATGTTTTTAAGGCTCAATAAATAAGCTTTATCAAGAGAACCCGCGTGTGGTTGCATGTACTCTGCAACAGTGCTCTTTGGCAAACTTCAGACGGACAGCAATGTTCATTTTACAGGTAAATGGTTTCCTCCTGCCTATTCTTCTATGAACACCATTCTTATTCAGTCTTTTTCTGATAGTTACTGTAAGTCATGAACACTCACATTAGCCAAGGCGAGAGTGGTCTGCAGATCCTTTGATGTTACTCTTTATGATTTCCTGGATTTTCTATCCAGGTTTTTTTCTTGGATAGATTTTGGTAGGACGACAGCTCCTGTGTAGTGTGACTGTGGTCTTGAACTTTCTCCATTTGTAGGCTGTCTGACAATGGATTGGTGGAGCACCAAATCTGTAGAACTGGTTTTGTAACCCTTTCTAGACTGATGAGCATCAATAATTACTTTTCTGAGATCCCCAGAGATTCCTTTTGATCATGGCATGACGTGTTTCTACACACCTGTATGAAGAGTAAACTCACAAGATTTCTGATCTTTATGTAACGGGTATCCCCCCCCCCAATCGCAGATCTGATGTGGGTGCAAGGAACATACGGTGTTACCATAGGTGTGGTGCATTACCTGTTGGCTCACAGGAGGGCTGAGCTTCCGCCACGGGGAACCTGGGGCAATTATACTAGGGGTAACCACTTACTCAATTCAGCGCCTCCACCTGCGATGGCTCCCACCAGAGGGGGAGTGGTTCCTCGCAGGACAATCAATAATAACATACACGGTGAGGTATAATAACTAAGGACTTTACTAACATGCAAACAACATATCACGCAATACAATAATATAACCTGTGTCCCTCTCTAGAGGAGACACCTACTGCGTCGCGCAGGACGCTTCCCCAACACCAGGTGATCCCACCCAGTGTCCCGAGAATCCCACCCAATGTCCCGCACTCTTGGAGAGAACGTGGGTGACTGCGCAGTCACAGTTACACTAAGGGGCCCCGTTGGTGCACTTATGACTGTATGGTACCTGCCGAGCACTCCGGTACTCGGATCAGCAACTGGCTTCGCAAAGGGTCAGACGTGTGATGAATCCGTCTGATCCTCCAACCGAACTCCTTTGTACGCAGACCGCCAGGGCGGTCTCCCTCTGGAATAGTCTCTGCGGACCCCAACGTGGGTCCGAACCGCCTTACAGGAACCGCAGCATCCGCTGAGTCCCTAACTAACACTTGGTACTAACGTGACAGGAACCCTAACCTAGGGCCTGTCTCTGTGGTACCGCAACCTAAAGTGGCTTTGGGGAAAACTCCTAGAGGCCTACCGGGGTTAATAACCTGCCCCACTCCCCTAACTCTTCCCAGCCTTGACTGTACTTACTAAGACCTAACGAGTCCCAGCGCCTACAGCAGTAAGCTGTAGCTCACTGGATGCTGCAGCCAACGTGCTGCGCAACAAGGTGCCTGCCTGTCAGACCTCACAGCACTAACAGCCGTGACTCTGACAAGGCAGCACTCTATACTAAGGGCAGCGTCCCTATCTTGGGCCTCCCTCAGCACTTACCCACTAAACTAGTGGAGAGTTGGGGCCTACCTGGGGTGTGGGTACCTATATGGGGCAGGAGCTGCACTCGCTCCCCGCACCCTTCCTTCCCTCACAGCTCCCTGACTCCAACTCACTTAACTGATCACTATCAGCGCATGCAGCAACACCCTGCAACTTAACACTACGTCCGCTGATACCTTTCTTCCCTTCTGTTCCCCAGCTCCCACTAATGCAAGTGACAGGGTCCCTAACCTGAGGGCTGTCCCTGGCAACACTCACTTTACTGGGGAGCTGAGCTATCTCGGGCCCTGGGGATACTGGCCTAGTACAGGGAGTCCCTGACTCCTGTACCCTACCTCCTTCCCTGGGCTGCTCCGGTCTCTGACTGCCCAACGTGCTGCAACTGACAAAAACCCTGTCTGCACACAACATTGTTGCAACTCTGCAGCATGAGAATCTGCCAGCTCTATTGGCTTCAATGCTGCCTGTGACCAGGGTGAAAGTGCATTCCCCAGAGGCTGCTGGGAATTGTAGTTCTTGATACAGCTCTTTTCTATGGGGACCGCGTGCGCGATCTTTACTGCGCATGGGCGAAGCTCGCGCTACAACCAAGAGGGCGGTGCCCGCCGGGAGCAGTTGCCGTCCCCTTCCCCCACTGCCACAGGGGTAAGGCAGAGGGCAAAGGAAGATCAGGGGAACCGGGGGTGACCCCCTTACACTCTCCCCCTGGTGAAAATACCAACGTCCCCGCTTGGAGAACAGCGTCACATTACAGAAAGTTTCACAATAAAAATGCATTGCATAAACAGTACAACGTAACATATTGACTGTAACATCACTGATACATGGCATATCACACACAGTAATACCCGAAGCCAGCTGAGTGTTAGCTGCTTGCTGAGACCATTTGCGGGGTGCCCCTAACTTATCATGTGGGGGTACCTCACTTTTGCGTCCGTGAGCCTCCCCCAGAAAATTCTCTTGAAGAGCACACTCTGGGGTGACAGTCACCGGTTCCTCGCTACTTCCTCCCCCTGGTGGAAGGAATAGCACAGTGTCCTTTAACCAGGCCTTTACCCGGCCATCCGCGGCATGGATGCGGTAGGCCAGGAGGCCGGGACCTTTCCCGCGGTCCACTACCTGGCGAATGAGGCGCTCCTTTTTGGGCTTAAAGGAGGCCAGTCTCCCTGAATCTTTCCCTACACAGTCCTTGTCCCTACGAACTTGCGAGGCTTCCACTGGGAAGCGAGAAATAGATAACGTCTCTTTTCTCAAAGTCTCTGTTTCACCCTGCAAGGGGTAAAGGGTTGATACCTTACCACTGCGGTGATTCCCGGTGGCCAACACGTCCTCGGGGACGCTGTCAGTTCCCACCTCAGCTGTCTTGGGACCTGTCCACAACACTTCTGGGACAGTCCACTCACTGGCTTGAAACTCGGGAGCGTTGGATCCCAGTCCTGGGACCATTTGAGTCGGAGCGCACGGGCTCACACTCGGTTCACGTGTGCTGACACCTGGATGTCCAGCTACATTCTTCTGCTCCGCATGAACGGTAGTTGGAGCATTTTTCACGGTCACCTCCACCGGAGCCTGTGGGGA
The DNA here is from genome assembly GCF_040206685.1 of Ascaphus truei. Taxonomy (NCBI): domain Eukaryota; kingdom Metazoa; phylum Chordata; class Amphibia; order Anura; family Ascaphidae; genus Ascaphus; species Ascaphus truei. Next base: position 17,757,954 of record NC_134483.1, read on the forward strand.
GCAAGGGGTTTCCTTACCACTCTGCTGGCTTGCGATGGGTGTCTCTTCATCTGGAACGATAGGCTGTAGGTACTGGTCCACTCGTACTGCAGGACAGCTATCTTCTAGGGGGGACACCTCCGCCAGGACGCGATGTCGAGTGGAGCCATTCGCCCTGGTGTCCAGACTTAAGAAGCTATCATGCTCCGCGGTCACCTGGAGGCTCACACCCAACACCCCTGGGGCAGTCAACTCACCCTTGTCTTCATTAGCAGGTACTGATCCCATGCCTGGGACCGATGGTACCTCTGTAGGCCGGACTGGCCGTTGTAGGGCACACGGGCCCACAGCAGGGTCCGCAACATCGGGATACACTTCCTCTAGGGCACACGGGCCCACAGCAGGCTCTGCATCCGCCGAGATAGTGTGTTCATTGGTGTCACTAAAGTGGTCCGCCGGCAGCCGCATCACCACCGATGGTTCATCCTTTTTCGTAGCTGGCTGGGCCTCAATCCTTCCCTCTTGGTTGCAACGGGGGACTAGGGCAGCCTTGTCTGTCAGCTTCTCCACCTCCGTGGTTGAGGTAGAGCAAGTAACAGCATCTTCATCTCTGGGTTCTGCCATCTGAGATTCCTGCTTGGGATCTGGGACTGTAGACTGCAGCAGCACAGGCTTTAGAAACTGTGCCCCGCAGCCGGCACACTTGGGACCCCAGGTCTGTTTGCCACCTGGGAAATCACACTGATTACAAACACATCTTATACACCCCTCGTCCTCCACCACAGCCACCCGATATTCTATTGGTAGCCTAAAATGGTTAAAGTCCATACCACCAGATAGATTCAAGTCCTTTTGTAGGCACGGGCACACAAGAAAGGATATTTTCCCTCCTTTTGACCGCCATGCTCCATATAACTGAGGGTGTGTTTCTCTGCATTCTGTACTGTCTTTAATGAGAACAGCAGTTGCTGCTGGCTGTTCACTGTGCTTGCTCCCCCTGGTGGAATGTAAGGGAGGGGCCCGCTCTATCACTGATTGGTTCTGGCTCTGCACTGAGTCACTCACATTGCGGGGGCGGAGCTCTGGTTTTCCCGCCAGTCCCGGACGGATTTCTGCAACACAATTTAGTGCAGGCTTGCAGTCAGCAGCACATGTGCTCTCCTGCTTTGGCGGGAGACGCCATTTTAGGTGTGACTCCCTTGATGAGGGAGCCTCCATTTTGATCACAGTTCTGGTAATCTCACTAAGGCTCTCTGAGTATGCAAGAGGGTAGCCTTCTGGTGGGGCCCCTGGGAAATGTAAGGTCGGAGGGACATTTTCCCGGCATATTTCCTGATCCGTTACTAGCCATAGTCTACTACACTGGTCAGTGGGGTCGTACCGGTGCTCTATCCTCTTCCAACTTTGGTCTATGCCCAGGAGTCCCCCTAGGGCCTCACAAATTTCCTTCAACTTCACTGCACTACTGGGAACATCCCCTACTACTAGCACATGTCGCGGGGATACTTCTGTCCTCTTGGTTCGTTCGGGGGCCTCATGGCTTGCGGGCCCAAACATGGTGAAAAATATAAATTGGACAATTTGGAAAAAATGAAAACAGGGCACCCCAGGTCTATCTCAGCAGCGCCTCCAAATGTAACGGGTATCCCCCCCCCCCAATCGCAGATCTGATGTGGGTGCAAGGAACATACGGTGTTACCATAGGTGTGGTGCATTACCTGTTGGCTCACAGGAGGGCTGAGCTTCCGCCACGGGGAACCTGGGGCAATTATACTAGGGGTAACCACTTACTCAATTCAGCGCCTCCACCTGCGATGGCTCCCACCAGAGGGGGAGTGGTTCCTCGCAGGACAATCAATAATAACATACACGGTGAGGTATAATAACTAAGGACTTTACTAACATGCAAACAACATATCACGCAATACAATAATATAACCTGTGTCCCTCTCTAGAGGAGACACCTACTGCGTCGCGCAGGACGCTTCCCCAACACCAGGTGATCCCACCCAGTGTCCCGAGAATCCCACCCAATGTCCCGCACTCTTGGAGAGAACGTGGGTGACTGCGCAGTCACAGTTACACTAAGGGGCCCCGTTGGTGCACTTATGACTGTATGGTACCTGCCGAGCACTCCGGTACTCGGATCAGCAACTGGCTTCGCAAAGGGTCAGACGTGTGATGAATCCGTCTGATCCTCCAACCGAACTCCTTTGTACGCAGACCGCCAGGGCGGTCTCCCTCTGGAATAGTCTCTGCGGACCCCAACGTGGGTCCGAACCGCCTTACAGGAACCGCAGCATCCGCTGAGTCCCTAACTAACACTTGGTACTAACGTGACAGGAACCCTAACCTAGGGCCTGTCTCTGTGGTACCGCAACCTAAAGTGGCTTTGGGGAAAACTCCTAGAGGCCTACCGGGGTTAATAACCTGCCCCACTCCCCTAACTCTTCCCAGCCTTGACTGTACTTACTAAGACCTAACGAGTCCCAGCGCCTACAGCAGTAAGCTGTAGCTCACTGGATGCTGCAGCCAACGTGCTGCGCAACAAGGTGCCTGCCTGTCAGACCTCACAGCACTAACAGCCGTGACTCTGATAAGGCAGCACTCTATACTAAGGGCAGCGTCCCTATCTTGGGCCTCCCTCAGCACTTACCCACTAAACTAGTGGAGAGTTGGGGCCTACCTGGGGTGTGGGTACCTATATGGGGCAGGAGCTGCACTCGCTCCCCGCACCCTTCCTTCCCTCACAGCTCCCTGACTCCAACTCACTTAACTGATCACTATCAGCGCATGCAGCAACACCCTGCAACTTAACACTACGTCCGCTGATACCTTTCTTCCCTTCTGTTCCCCAGCTCCCACTAATGCAAGTGACAGGGTCCCTAACCTGAGGGCTGTCCCTGGCAACACTCACTTTACTGGGGAGCTGAGCTATCTCTGGCCCTGGGGATACTGGCCTAGTACAGGGAGTCCCTGACTCCTGTACCCTACCTCCTTCCCTGGGCTGCTCCGGTCTCTAACTGCCCAACGTGCTGCAACTGACAAAAACCCTGTCTGCACACAACATTGTTGCAACTCTGCAGCATGAGAATCTGCCAGCTCTATTGGCTTCAATGCTGCCTGCGGGGAGCAAGGGTGAAAGTGCATTCCCCAGAGGCTGCTGGGAATTGTAGTTCTTGATACAGCTCTTTTCTATGGGGACCGCGTGCGCGATCTTTATTGCGCATGGGCAAAGCTCGCGCTACAACCAAGAGGGCGGTGCCCGCCGGGAGCAGTTGCCGTCCCCTTCCCCCACTGCCACAGGGGTAAGGCAGAGGGCAAAGGAAGATCAGGGGAACCGGGGGTGACCCCCTTACATTTATATAGGGTGAGGCCTCTCAAACTCACCCCTGAAGATCTACCTAATTATTTAAACACCTGATTCTAATAATCCGCCTTAATTTAGCTGATTAAACCAGGGTTTCACTTACTTTTGCACATACCCTGACTCTTAATTACTCATTATTTGTCTAATTCATACATCATTTTGTTTCAAAAGACATGGAATTGGTTAATATAAAACCTACTGGATATTTAAGAAAAGACTGGTTTAGATTCAAGATGGTTAACACGGAAACGCTATGGAATTTCTGTATTTATCATTGGGGTTCACAAACTTTTTCTCGCCACTGTAGATGTACAAACATGATCAGACACCATGAGTAGAGATGAGCGAATCTTTTCGGTGAATTTGGAATCCGCAGCGCATTGGCCGGTTCCTTTGGACCGCGGATTTCAACGGATCGTTCTCAAATGGGTGATTTGTGTTTTGCAGATTCTCTTCGGTAAGACTCTGGAGGAACACAAGATCCACCTAATGAAAGTGCTAGATCGGCTGGGCACGGAAGGCCTGAAGTTGTCATTGGACAAATGCCGGTTCTGCCGCACCACCATGACCTACATAGGACACATGCTGTATGTGCAGTAAATCGTCCTGGTGGTGATTTGGTTGCAGCCAAACGTCCTAGACCATCCCCACTGATCTTCTAGGTGCTGTAGCCTCTCTTCTGCACATTGCTCCAACGCATTTTCTGATTTCATCCTTTCATCTTACATTGCGTCATCATCTCAGTCTTTTCATATCCCTTGGAATCCAGTTGAGTACCATCTTTATCCAACTATGGTCATTTCGGTCGTCTATAGGTTACTCAAGTATTCACCATTGATTTTGATTCCTTTTTCTTCCCGATTCAATGTCTTTAATAATAATTCAAGTATTGCTGTGAAAAGCTTTGGTGACATGGTGTATCACTCCCTTGCTGATCCTTATCTTGCTTGTATCATCATGTAATCTAATGGTCCATGTGGCAGTCTCGTAAATATTCCTTATAACTTTAATGTGTGCTTCTTTAACAATTTGTCTTAATTTCTTAATGCATTTAAATTGGCTGAAGTGTAGACAGGGTGAAATGCTTTACATAATCTATTAATCCTAAAATGAGTTGTATATCATATTCACTACTACAAGGTATATTGTTCAAACGTTCATAGTATGGTTGAACCAAAAGGCACAAGTGCTACAGTACTATAGATCTTCTAGAACACCCGTTGCCTCCTTCCCGTCCCTTTGCTGCAGTGAGATACAGATTTGAGGAATATATATATATATATATGCAGAAAACAAGAAGAAAAAACAGGCGCACTCCTAGTGTGATAAAGTATAAAACAGTATTTATGGGATTGTAAAATATAAAAAGCGAACTCACAAACAGAGTAAAAATAATAGCATTTATGAGATATACTCAATCGCCTTGAAGCTGTGAAGGGAATGTATCAGCCTGTCCCGTTGGTGCCACCTCTGGTGTATCCGTTGGTTCAGCAAGGTGCACTGGAGCCACCGCAGCCAGATGTTGTAATAATCAGCAACACAGTCAGAGACTCCCTCCAGATACACCTCCCACAGCTCTCACTGCTCACCAGCAGGCAACTGCAAAACCGGAAGCGACTGCAGTCCCAAGCAAAATAGCAACAGCTCCAAGGTACTCTCTCCGTTCGTGCAGTAATGTCAGCCACAAACTCGCCTCTTTGAAAGGCAATATCATGCTGAGCCAGAAACTGGAAGTTATATTGAAAGACTATGCAAAACTGGGAAAATGCAGTAGGGTTGAATACTCTCAAAGCAAGAAAAGGAGACACCGTCCTCTCACCTAAAAATACATTTGATGCTACAATTAAGCACGAAGCAAGTAATAATTCTATTACTAGTTTCGTCACTAAGGACTTCGTCACCATCCCCTGTGAGAGCTGAGAGTACTACATCGGGCAGGAGCCTGATTGTTACTGTGCAGTACAGAGTGAATAAACCGTTCCTGTTGTTATATACCTCCTGCTTGGTGCGTGACCTTACTCGGGGGAGAGGTAATAAGTTGTACTGTGGGAGATCACCTTCAGTTCCTGGAGCCTACAGTAGATGGAGGCACTGCACTGCTAAAGAGATATGTGGGGTATGAACCCCAGAAGCCTAGTCCTATGCCCCCAATACCATCGGCGGCGACTCAGCCCTCCTGTTGCCAGCAGGTATATTCACCATACACCCTGTAATGGACAAATCTCCCACCGGGTGGGGGAAACACCGTTACAATAACAAGAACTTTATCCTTATTTATACTGTAGATGCTCCACACTGTATTTTGTGACATCATCATTTTTCGTTACGTTTGGTTATACTCTCATACCGACATTGTTTCTTCATTCTTGTTTTCACTTTCCCATTCACTCACATTTATTACCACATTACCTTCACAGACAGTCCACTTTCTTTTCTTTACTCACTAGGAGTGTTGCTTACAACAGAGAGACCCAGGCTTTATTTACAGGCCCTTCACTTTCCTGTTGTACCTTTTAAATATTGGTGTTTTTCCTGTTTTATACAAGACTGATGAAGGTCTGTTGGGGACCGAAATGTTGGTTTCACATTGCAGCGCCTCCATCTGCCGTAGATCCCCAATTAGATCACACACTAGGCAGGAGGTATATTGCAAAACAGGAACGGGTTTATTACTACTCGTAGTGCAGTAATACAGGTACTCAGCAGTCACCTGCCGGATCACAGTCTCTTCTCTCATGTATCACCGGATATAGTCCCTGGACCATCACTATGGGCCTAGGGCACCCACAGCTGTCCAAGCTCTTCCCCACCTCCCTAGCAGAGGCAGAAGTATAGTCACTCCACTCCTCCCTGGAGGGAAGAGCGCATGGGAAGGCCCCAATCTCAGGCTCCCAGATGTGACCTGCCTACCTCATGGGTAAGGACAACAAACTAACTTTAGGGCGGTCCTGCCCTTAAGTACAGCCAGAGGGCGGGCATCCCATTGGCCCAGCTACAACAGGATATGCCACCCTCTGCTGTCACTCAAGCGCAGCACCAAGGATGAAGGGGGGAAACCCCATACCCACTGGCAGACCTGTGAATACCAGGGTTTACTGCCAGCCCATTGGGTAAATTTAGTAGCCAGGGGGTATCCGACTACATATATATATATAATGACAACAACACCTTAGGGTCTAAATAGCTTATTGAAACATAATTTCTTATATATGTATGACTGCTGTTTTTTCACAATCTCCGAGTCACATGTAAATAGAGCACCCTTCTTTATTAGTCTAGCATGGCCCCCCCTCTGGGCTTCCCTTATGGCCCCTTACCTCCGACTGAGCTGCAGAGGGACGCAGGGGCACCCGGCGAGCATCGGCCGCTGCGGAGGAAGATGCGGGTGGGATGGGGGCGATCTGCAGCGCTGCGGCGGCTGCGTGCTGTGAGGGGAGAGAGTTCTTGTATTGGGTCCTGTAACGGGGTTATCCAACATAGTTGGGAACCCTCACAGGTGGAGGTGCTATCACCAGACAGATCAGGTACACCCAGGTTCCCAGCCCCGGAGGTTCAGGCCTCTTGTGAGCCACAGGTAACGCACCACACATATTAGCCCCCATATCTTCCGTAGGGTGGGGGAAACAGCCCTACATTAGTATTTTATTTTTCTCTATTAAAAAAAATTAATAATTTACAGTGAAGTTTTATGAAATAACACTACAAAATCTATAAATGAATGTTTACAAGGAGTGTAGGATTTCATTGCTTGTCTATATACAAACACCTCACCCAAATTCTTTATCTCAAATCCTTAGTCTCACCCACATGACATTGTAATTCTAAGACACAAATAAATCATGGGTCCGAGCGAGATATCTGCCAATAAGTAAATCTTGAGATTACAACGCTGACCAGGGGCCCGTGTATCCACCGGGACTATCTAAGCCTTATTGGATGGACATTATGTAATAAGCCTGATGAAGGAGCCAGAAGGCTTTGAAATGTTGCTCTATGTTGCACATATAACAGTGTGTGTCTGCTAACATTTCCTTTCCCTGTGTGTGCTGAGTTTTCTGTATTGCTTCTTTTTTTGATACATTAAAGAAGAAACTTGGCGAGACCTACTGTAAAGCAAAACGTAAGTCTTTCGTTATTATTTTTGAGTGCTGACCCAGTTTCTTTTTTGTATAGATCTTGCGCTGTGGCTGCCAGATCATAGCACCTCCAGCTGAATTATAGTAGACAGGGTGAGTGCTACTGCATTCTATTTTTTTTGCATCAGATTAGTGAGCCACCTCACATCAGAATGGCCCGCCCGGAATTTCATTTCACTTCTATACTCAACAATGTAAACGCTGTTGTTAGTGAATAAATTGCATTTACAGTACGCTTATGAATAAATACTTTATCCTTGGCTGGATTATCTTCTGAAAGTGTTTTGTTTACTAGTGCAAGAAAAAAAGAAAGGTGACAACATACATAATGGCATAAGACCGCAGTACAATGTTTTACAACACCCACAAAAACAGCTTAGCTTAACAACAGTTCCAACTAATACCTTTATCCCTTCTTATAAGAAGTAAAGAGGCATCGTAGATTTGAGGAACTTTTCCAAGGTTCCCGGCATTTTAAAGTGTCGTTTTCATTCTCAAGCTATTTCTATGGCTTGTCCTTATTTTCTAAATAAATATACTGAAGTAAATAAACAAATAAAATGCAATAAAATAATGTAAGGTTAAAATAAAACCACTCATGTCTCAATCTGGCTTGGTGTGGTTTAAGGATACATTCTCTTGTTTCTAAAGGTAGTCTCAAAAGAAATGGTTTCCACTGCCTAAGACATGTAGTGCTCCTTACATCTTTATCCACAGAGGTATCTGTCCGTTCAGTGGACATAGCCAAGAACAGAAGGTTCTCCAGATGTCCAATATTGGGAGGTTTCACGTTTAGCCAATTTATCATTAAAGCCTTTTTTTGCCATAAAAAGTATCAAGTCAAGTAAGCTATTCTTAAACTCTAAATTTTTGTCTCTGTAGATGTGTCCCCAAACAATATTAGGGCCGTGTGACAGATTAGTGATGTGTCTAAAAATCTATTAATGTATCCCACTACCTTTCCCCCAGAAGATTTTACATTTCCTGCAGTGGACAAAGGAATCTGAAACCACAGCTGCATTCAATCTGAACCCCTCAGTCTACATCTGCATTGCCCCAAAGGCGAATGCCTGATGGGGTTCTGCAAGAGCTGATCCCCTGTACACAGAACCAGCGTGCTAAGGGTTAATATCTGTGTTTTCTTACTACTGTGTTTCGTCAGCCCCACCCTCTGGAATGTTAATGCCCCTGGAGGTCAAAATTACTCTGATACCACAGCTGCATTCAACCTGAACCCCTCAGTCTACATTCTGCGCCACCGCAAAGGCGGGCAGCCTTTGGCGCAGCTGGTGGGCAGCTAAAGGTGTGAGCCATTTCCTGCCGTTCGCTGATGTTTGTTGATGTTAAAATTGTTGTATTTCAATCTGAAACTCACCAGCCCTTTTATCCCCTGTACCCAATTTTCCAACTCTAACTGCCAATGAAATGTCTGTGAATTGACTGTTTAACCCTCTTCATTTAATGTAACCATGGATTATTATCATAACTCTGTGCCCAAGACACACTTGAAAACGAGAGGTAACTCTCAATGTATCACTTCCCGGTAAAACATTTTAGAAATAAATAAATGTTTTGTTATTAACTTGTTTTACTTCTACAGATGTAGTCAGAGTTAATGACCAACAGAAACTTCACATATAAAAACACACACGGTATATATGTATCGAGACCTTCGAACATCCTCTTCAGAAAACGGTGGTTAGAAGGCCGCGTTAGGAAGAAACCAAATAAAGATAAAACATAAAACATACAGTAAGACGTGTGTGTCTGATTAGAGTGGAAAGAAAATGGCGGGGAAGAAACGGTTCTACCACTCATGTCTCAGTCTGACCTCTGCAAATTCCTTTGTGTATTCAAATGGGTTAAGGATATATGCTCTTGTTTCTAAAGGTAGATTCACAAGAACTGGTTTCTACTTCCTAAGACATGTAGTGCTCCTTACATCTTTATCCACAGAGGTATCTGTCCGTTCAGTGGACATGGCCAAGAACAGAAGGTTCACCAGATGTCCAATATTGGGAGGTTTCACGGTTAGCCAATTTATCATCAAGGCCTTTTTTTGAAATGTATTCAGGAGTCAGGTTTTTCCCTAAGCTTAGTCGCAGAGTTCCTTCTCCCGGGTATTTCACTGAACCAGCCTGTCGCCCACATAGCGGTGATCCCTGCTTCAGCGCATAGTTCCCACATTATGGAGTCTGCAGTAAGTTCTGGTTTCCCAGACATTCCTTACCAAATACCTACTTCAGAGACCAGTGCAGTTATGATTAACCCCCATGTACTGTCTGAGTTCTCCTCCTCTTTAAGCTTAGGGTTAAAGGCATACAGTAGTCTGTATGTCTCTCCTGGGGTTCATATTATGTTCCCAGGAATGTTTGCTGACGCACGGTTTTCTCCCAAAAGTGACGCTTTTCCATATAGATTAGTAAAAAGCTTGCACACTCTTTCCCTTTTCGCTGAATTGTGTCTTTCTAGTTTTGAGACTCTGAGAGGTAATGATTCTCCTTCTGATTCTGAAGCTCTTCCTACAAGGAGTATCCTGTCTGGGGGTCCCCCTGATTTCTCTCTCCAGGCTAATTCTCCAGGGATCAGCATATCTGTGGTCACTCCCTTAGTACTGTCTGAGGTCACCATGCATATATTACAAGTCCTGGGGTTTAACTCTGAGCTGTTTAGCTGTCCTGCCTTTGCTGAAACCCAGTCCCTCAGTACTGTGTCTAAATATGCCCCAGCAAACATGGGGTTACTCTGGGAAGAAATTAAAGCTCCTGTCTTAAAGGGTATTTTTTCTCACATGTCCAGCAAATTTAGAATCTCAGTAAGTGTTTCTATGTCACTTATCAATACATCTGATTTTTTCTCTAATCAAACCCAGATACCCTCACTATCGGTTAGGAGTCCTGTGATCAGAGATTTTGCACTAGAAAACACACCAATTCATGTTTTTGTCAGGTTAGGTACCCCTGTGGTTAGGGCCATTGCAGTTTTAGAGAAGACTCTTTGTACTCCTAAGGTGCATGTCATTAAGAGTTTTCATAGTTCATACTTGCTGCTTGTTGATTCTCAGGGCCCTGTCATTGAGGTACAGACTTCAGCTTCTGATGTTAGCTTCCCTCCCACCACTACCCTGGCTCTGCCTTTTTCTCAAGCTACTGATTTGAAGATCCCAAGGACTATCCCTGATTCACTGACAATATTATCTCCCAATGAAGATTTCCCAGTATTGGAGAGCTCTACTGTTGTTTGCTTCTCTGCTCCTGCTAAACCATGGTTTTGTCCCTCGGAATTTTCGGTTGCCCCTGTTATTTCCTCTCAGTTGGAAATACGAAGGTAGTCCGTGGAATCCGGAAGCGGAGCACAGCAACGGTGAAACAAAAAGGAGCTGCAATCTACTATGAAGATTAAAAACCTTTTATTGTGAGGAGGTGGGGGGGTCAGAACCAACTCTGACGCGTTTCGGGACGAATCCCTTTGTCAAAGAGTTGGTTCATGTTCGTTCACAGTGCCCGTTATGTATCCATAGCTCCGCCCCCAACCGTGACGTCATTCAGTGTATTTTTTTGGCGCGAAGATTTCTTGCAGCGCTATCATTGGTTCCTACCCTCAGCCAATGTTATGCTGAGAAGGTGAATAAATTATAGGCAGCAATTGGATGGTTGCGGAGCAATAATGGAACTAAACTGGCAACTGTGTAAAACATATACAAGGGATTATAGTGCAACATAAAAACAACAATTACTAACAGTATCATTAAAATGTCACAATGAATAAAAATAGAGATACGAACAATACATATAACCTATTCATCGGAGGAAACAGATAATGTTAATGTGGTGTATAGCAATGTCACAGATATTCAGCATAATCCATAGTTAGTATATAAAAAGCTGAATATAATGGGTTGTACAAAAAAGTGCAAAAAAGTGCAAAAAAGCCGATTCACAGTTATAGTGTATCAAAGTACTTATCATAGTGGGCAGAAACATAATGGTAATATAATGGGTAGAAAGATAATACTAAATATGCAATTATAGTGTCTCGTGAAATTTTTACATCAAGGCATCATTTATAATAAATCTACTCATGACACATATATGTGGTTAAGGAAAATAATTCCGAACGAATTAATAAATAACCATAATATCTTAATGAGAATACATTCAATCTAAAATTTACATATAAATTTGATGATACTACCATTGATTATTTAGATCTCCATCTTTACATAGATTCAAATTTTCAAATTCAGACTGATTTGTTTCGCAAGGAAAATAGCACCAATTCCTTGCTTAGAGCAAATAGCGCGCACCCCAGATCTCTAATTAGAGGAATCCCTAACGGGCAATTCCTCAGACTTAGGAGAGTTTGCTCTACTGAACAGACTTTTTTGACACAAGCTGACAAACTGACTGAGAGATTTCATAATAGAGGGTATTCTGATAAAGACATTGGTCTAGCTCTAGACAAAGCAACACGTACAGATAGGACAACTTTATTAAATCAATGTTCAACAAACAAACGTGTAAAAAATAGATTACAATCAGGAAAACAACAGTCTGATGACACTCCATTGTTTATCACAACTTATTCTCGACAAGCATCCCAAATTAGAACTATACTATCTAAACATTGGGACATTTTAAAGCTTGATAGAGACTTGGATAGATATACGAAGAGTCATCCTAGACTTGTTTTCAAAAGAGCTAAGACAATAGGAAATAAGATCTCTCCCAGTCTTTTTGATTCCAGGAAACACTCAGGTTCTACTATCCCCAATGGATTTCACAGTTGTGGCAAATGTAGAATGTGCAAGTATGCTCTATCCATTAAATCTGTTACAGATATTCACACTAAGAAGAAATTCAAATTGCGTTCATTTATGACATGTGACACTAAGTTTATTGTATACATTCTGAGATGTCCATGTGGCAGTGCTTATGTGGGCAGAACCATACGCATGCTAAAAAAAAGAATCAGTGAACATGTAAGAAGCATCAAGAACAGAGATGAACGTTTCCCTGTGGCTCGCCACTTTATGCACTGCCCATTAGGCTCGTTACATAATCTAACATTCAGTGCTATTGAATATATTCCTTTGAATATCAGAGGCGGTGACAGGGAATCTCATCTCAACCAGAGAGAGATGCATTGGATTTATGCACTGGGGACTTTATCCCCCAGGGGCATGAATCTTGACTGGGAGTTAAGACATTTTTTATAATGAATTGTTTTGATTTTCTGATGTCCTCACATGTTGTCCCATTCCTGTCTATCACATCCCTCCCTTCTCTCCCCCCCCTCTCCCCCCTTCCCCCCCCCTTTCTCCTTCCCTCCCTTCTCACCCCCTTTCCTACCTTTCCTTCCCTATCCTTCCTTCCACCCCCCCCTTCCCATCCCATCCTTTTCATCCTCCCTCATCTCTTTCCTGTCTGCATTATTTTGCTTTAAAAGTGAGAATTTTGTATATCTGATTTACAGTACATGAATTAATATTTTATATATTATGGTTATTTATTTATTAATTCGTTCGGAATTATTTTCCTTAACCACATATATGTGTCATGAGTAGATTTATTATAAATGATGCCTTGATGTAAAAATTTCACGAGACACTATAATTGCATATTTAGTATTATCTTTCTACCCATTATATTACCATTATGTTTCTGCCCACTATGATAAGTACTTTGATACACTATAACTGTGAATCGGCTTTTTTGCACTTTTTTGTACAACCCATTATATTCAGCTTTTTATATACTAACTATGGATTATGCTGAATATCTGTGACATTGCTATACACCACATTAACATTATCTGTTTCCTCCGATGAATAGGTTATATGTATTGTTCGTATCTCTATTTTTATTCATTGTGACATTTTAATGATACTGTTAGTAATTGTTGTTTTTATGTTGCACTATAATCCCTTGTATATGTTTTACACAGTTGCCAGTTTAGTTCCATTATTGCTCCGCAACCATCCAATTGCTGCCTATAATTTATTCACCTTCTCAGCATAACATTGGCTGAGGGTAGGAACCAATGATAGCGCTGCAAGAAACCTTCGCGCCAAAAAAATACACTGAATGACGTCACGGTTGGGGGCGGAGCTATGGATACATAACGGGCACTGTGAACGAACATGAACCAACTCTTTGACAAAGGGATTCGTCCCGAAACGCGTCAGAGTTGGTTCTGACCCCCCCACCTCCTCACAATAAAAGGTTTTTAATCTTCATAGTAGATTGCAGCTCCTTTTTGTTTCACCGTTGCTGTGCTCCGCTTCCGGATTCCACGGACTACCTTCATCTTGCTATTTCCAGCGTGATGCACGCTCTACATGGGGACTAAGCTGCTGTATTTGTGAGTACTCCGTTGGTTGCTGTTATTGCTTTATTGCCTAGGTTGATATTTGTCCTGTGAGTTTAGCTGACAGTCCGGTCATGGTATATATGTATGGACAGTCAGCTGCTCACGGAGACTTATAAATGATTCCACACATGATACCATGTTACATATAGGCACCATACATTGAGTCTCACACAGCCTTCATTACTTTGACTACCCTTACTCCAATCAAGCCTATTGATATATCCAGTTCTGCTTGTTCTGAGCCCTGAACACTGGGACTAGTGCCCTCACGAACTCAGTTGGAAATACTCTGTATGTATCCCAAGATTTCGGTCCCTATGCCTGGTTTACTGCTTGCCTTGTCACCTTCCATACCAATACCGGGAGATGCTTCTAACCAGCCTATACCCTTACTAACCATTACCTGGGAGCCTTCTAGAGGAAACATTCCTCGCAAATTCCAACATGCAGTGGTCAGCCAAGACTTTTTCTGTTACAAAGTTTCTCCTGGTGTATTCGATCAACTATCAGGGCCGCTGATCCTAGATTCAGGTTTCTTTATTAAGGACTGGGCTTTCAGTGGGGGTTCTTCTACCGTTTTTGCTCTGGAACTCTCTGGTTCTTCACAGCCCTGGATTTCCAAGACATTTTGCGAGGCAAGCCATGTACCAAGGATGTTTCCTCCATCAATCTTATATCCTAGAACTGTACTCACCAAAGAACTGCTCGTTTACGGATGCCCTTTCTACCTAAAGAATTTTAGGAACAACTCAATGTCCCCAAGGCCCATGGATGGTCCTGTCTGGCCACAGTTCTCACCGGGGGGTGGGGGTACACTAAGGACTAATCATGAGTCTCTGGAGTACGACTCTAGTCCCAATCCTAGATGGTTCAGCAACAATTCCCGGGCCTCCAACTCTATGAGTGCTCATGTTCGCCCGGAGGTCTCGCGTGAAGGGGGGGGTACTGTAAGGAATCCGCTCCACGGTTTACTGGTTACCTTACCATGCAGACCGGTGCAGTTCTGGAACAGCTTTCCTGAGGTTTGCTGCAGCCTGGATTCACTCAAAGCAATACACACTCCCTCTGGTATCTACTGCAGCTGTGCAGCCTTTCATTGCAAACTATACTTGCATTCACTCATTAGGGGCAGGACCTTCACACCCCCGCCGGGGATTGGCCCGCTGGCCTTTAAGTATTGCTTGCCCATAATGCTCCTTGCCGAGCATAGTCCTTACTGGATGTCAACTGTTTTGCCACAAGCTCTCGCTTGTTCCCCTTTGCTGATACCAGGTCACGCCCTGCGTCCTTCAGCTTCCTTCAAGCCGTTTGTTCTCCAATGCTGATTCCAGGTTACGTCCTGCATCCTTCAGCTCCCTTCAAGCCGCTTGTTCCCCTGTGCTGAAGCAGAGGTTCGTTCCTGCGTCCTTCAGCCTCCTGGATTCCTGCACTAAGTAGTGGTTTCGTCCCTGCGTTCTGCAGTCTCCTGGATTCCTGCACTGAAGCGGAGGTTTCCCTGTATCTACAGCTTCCTGGTTCCTGGGGCCTACTCTTTCCCTAATATAGAGAGGCCGTGTCCTGGTTCCTGCGCTGAAACAGTGGATTCCCTTGCCCGCTCAGGACTTTTGCGCTGTAGCACTGGTGCACCCGTGCAGCAAGACGGTGTGCTATTCTGGTCTGCCTACCATCTCCTGTGACCAGCACCATGGGCCATGGTCGTCGCTCGCGCAAAGGCCAACCCCGCGCTCCTAAGCTGAAGCGGGTATCTCCTATCTCCTTATTGCCGAACTCTTGCATGGACAATGTTTATCCTGACGTCTCCTGTTCTGACCCTGGCTTGTACAACGACGACGCTGTCTTCTCCAATCCTGATCCTGCGACATATGACTACGAACTGCGCAATCCGGATCAGCCTGCGCGGTCTCAGGTCGGTGCTTTTACAACCCCACCTCAGCCTCGCGGTCCGACCCTGGTTTGTGGCGAGCAGAACCCTGACAGTGAGAGGGCGTGCCTATGCAAACACCCGAGTACGTGCCGCATGCTTTTCCCTGTTATAGAGCTGGGAGCTGCAGGTAATGTGTGTGTGTGTGTGTGTGTGTGTGTGTGTGTGTGTGTGTGTGTGTGTGTGTGTGTGTGTGTGTGTGTGTGTGTGTGTGTGTGTGTGTGTGTGTGTGTGTGTGTGTGTGTGTGTGTGAAAAAGCCCTAAATAAGATTTTTTTAAAGAAAAAAAAGTTTAATAAATAGCTCATCCTGGCCCCCCCATCATCATCACCACAGCTCATCCTGGCCCCCCATCATCATCACCACAGCTCATCCTGGCCCCCCATCATCATCACCACAGCTCATCCTGCCCCCCCCATCATCATCACTACAGCTCATCCTGCCCCCCCCCCCCATCATCATCACTACAGCTCATCCTGGCCCCCCATCATCATCACCACAGCTCATCCTGGTCCTCCCCCATCATCATCACCACAGCTCATCCTGCCCCCCCCCATCATCATCACTACAGCTCATCCTGGCCCCCCCATCATCATCTCCTCAGCTCATCCTGGCCCCCCCATCATCTCAGCTCATCCTGGTCCCCCCATCATCATCTCCTCAGCTCCTCCTGGCCCCCATCATCTCAGCTCATCCTGGCCCCCCCATCATCTCCTCAGCTCCTCCTGGCCCCCATCATCTCAGCTCATGCTGGCCCCCCATCACTGCCCCATCTTATCTCCCCCACCCCATAATTTTCATCTCCCCAGGCTGGCCGCCATGCCCCTTCTTACCCCCATCCATCATTCTTATCTCCCCAGGCTGGCCCCATGCCCCTTCTTCAACCTCCCCCCCCCATCATTTTCATCTCCCCAGGCTGGCCCCCATGCCCCTTCTTACCCCCCCCCATCATTCTTATCTCCCCAGGCTGGCCCCCAAGGCCCTTCTTACCCCCCCATCATTCTTATCTCCCCAGGCTGGCCCCATGCCCCTTCTTCAACCTCCCCCCCATAATTTTTATCTCCCCAGGCTGGCCCCCATGCCCCATCTTATTCCCCCCCACCATCATTTTTATTTCCCCAGGCTGACCCCCAAGCACCCCCCAATCCCCCCGTGGGCTCACCCCCAGACCACACGGGCTTGCCCCCCAGCCCACACGGGCTCGCACCCCAGCCCACACGGGCTTGACCCCCCCCACATGCGATTGACCCCCCCCCCCACACGCGATCAACCCCCCCACACGTGATCGACCCACCCCCCCACACGCGATCGACCCCCCCCCCCCCCACACGCGATCAAAACCACACGCGATCGCCTGCACACCACACTATAGAACAGCTGGCTTGCCGACGGCCGCCCGCAAATTTTTAACCGAACAGGAATCAGAATTATCGGCCTGTCCGGTTGAAATCTTGGTGCCCCTCTAGCCAAGCCACGGCGCACCAGGGCGCCGCGGCGCACAGTTTGGGAACCACTGGGTTAACCACTTCATTACCTTAGTGGTATTAACCGCTATGGTAATGAAGGGGTTAACTCCATTCACAAACCCCCCCTCGCAAGGCCTAAACACCCACAAAGGGCCAAATACCCCCTTCACCCAACCCTCGTTACCCACAATAAGCCTGGCACGGGTAGTTAACCCCTATATAGCCTTAGCGGTTAGCCGCTTAGGTAATGAAGTGGGCTGCTTATGTATTGTTATTGAATGGGATTCATGCCGAGGGACTCCGGTACTGATATTAATGGGTATCAGCTCCGGAGACCCCGGCATCAGTCCGATGCAGGAAAAAGGCCTGATTTTTTCTAAGTCCCGTCTCTACGCTTCTCCCCGCCCTCCCGCCAACTTTTTCTGGCGTTTGGATTTGGGGAGAAAATCACCATTCTAGAGCCGCGATAGGCGTCGATAACCTACTCGCGGCGACTAGAATTGCACGAGTTTATGAACATTCCAAAAAGTGGCGATAAGTGGCTTATCGCAGCTCACTCAGCGATTTGTTTTGGAACAAATTTTTTTGGGCCAATTCAGGCCTTTATCGCCCACTTATCGAGGCTTACTGAATAGTAGTAGGCATTTTGGGCGATAAGTCCTCGATTACTGGCTTATGAACGCTTACTGCATAGACCCCTTTATATTATTTTTGTATTATTTTTTTGTTATATACTGCTGCGGCACAGTTTATTCGAGCATTTGCCCGTTCTGTGCCGCAGCAGTAGCCTGGCGCGCGCCCGAGTGTGACGGGCGCGCGCCGAAGCAGCGGAAGAGCGCCCTCCGATCGGGGCGCTCTCCCTACCGCTGCCGGGTCCGCCGAGTCCCCCGGAAACCCCTACCGCTGTCCCGCGATCGCGGGACACCAGGGCTCCCTCGGGGAGCCCCTGGACACGCGTGCAGGGGGCGCACGCTCCCGATGACGCGTGACCGCGCGTCTATGACGCGCGGCACGCCGAGGGGCGGCCACTAGCAAGCCGGGAGATTTCCCGGCTTGCGGTACCGACCACACTTCAATAAAGTGTGTCGGTAGTGTACAGTAGCACTGCCATTTAAAAAGTCACATTTTGTACTCTCATTAAACAATCTTTTGAAGATTCTGCCAGACACCAAATATGGTATAAAAAGTAATAAATGCTGGAAAAGAAGTGTTTTAATAGAAACAGCCAGATAAGCCAACTCCAAGTCCGCACGTGACCGGACGGAGAAAATTTCGATCCGTGAATGGGAGATCCACAATCAGGTTTATGACATTTATTTCTTCACTAGAACAGAAAAAGACCACCAATAAAGCAAAATAGGTGTCATATTGTGTATAAAGCAAGGAAAAGGGGAACGGAGACCCTTGCTACAGCCTAGAAGGTACCCGAGAAGAACGGAGACCCTCGCAACAGCCTAGAAGGTACCAGAGAAGAACGGAGACCCTTGCTACAGTCTAGAAGGTGAGCAGAGAAGAACAGAGACCCCCACTACAGCCTAGAAGATGGTCAGAGAAGAACGGAGACCCTCAATACAGCCTAGAAGGTGCCCAGAGAAGAACGGAGACCCTCACTACAGCCTAGAAGGTGCCCAGAGAAGAACGGAGACCCTCACAACAGCCTATAAGGTGGCCAGAGAAGAACGGAGACCCTCGCTAAAGCCTAGAAGGTGGGCAGAGAACGGAGACCCTCGCTACAGCCTGGATGGTGGCCAGAGAAGAACGGAGACACCTGCTATAGCCTAGAAGGTGGTCAGGGAAGAACGGAGACCCTCGCTACAGCCTAGAAGGTGGCCAGAGAAGAACAGAGACCCTTGCTACAGCCTGGACGGTGGCCAGAGAAGAACGGAGACCCTCGCTACAGCCTAGAAGGTGGCCAGAGAAGAACGGAGACCCTCGCTACCGCCTGAAAGGTGGCCAGAGAAGAACGGAGACCCTCGCTACAGCCTAGAAGGTGGCCAGAGAAGAACAGAGACCCTCGCTACAGCCTGGAAGGTGGCCAGAGAAGAACTTAGACCCTTGCTACAGCCAAGAAGGTAGCCAGAGAAGAATGGAGACCCATGCTACAACCTAGAAGGTGGCCAGGGAAGAACAGAGACCCTCGCTACAGCCTAGAAAGTGGACAGAGAACGGAGACCCTCGCTACAGCCTAGAAGGTGTCCAGAGAAGAACGCAGACCCTCGCTACAGCCTAGAAGGTGGCCAGAGAAGAACGGAGACCCTCACTAAAGCCTAGAAGGTGGACAGAGAACGGAGACCCTCGCTACAGCCTAGAAGGTGGCCAGAGAAGAACGGGGACACTCGCTACAGCCTAGTAGGTGGTTAGGGAAGAATGGAGACCCTCGCTACAGCCTAGAAGGTGGCCAGAGAAGAACAGAGACCCTCGCTACAGCCTAGAAGGTGGCCAGAGAAGAATGGAGACCCTCGCTACAGCCTGAAAGGTGGCCAGAGAAGAATGGAGACCCATGCTACAGCCTAGAAGGTGGCCAGGGAAGAACAGAGACCCTCGCTATAGCCTAGAAGGTGGCCAGAGAAGAACAGAGACCCTCGCTACAGCCTAGACGGTACCAGAGAAGAACGGAGACCCTTGTTACAGTCTAGAAGGTGAGCAGAGAAGAACGGAGACCCTTGCTACAGTATAGAAGGTTGCCAGAGAAGAAGGGAGACCCTCGCTACAGCCTAGAAGGTGACCAGAGAGGAACGGAGACGCTCGCAACAGCCTAGAAGGTGGCCAGACAAGAATGGACACCCTCACTACAGCCTAGAAGGTGGCCAGAGAAGCACAGAGACCCTCGCTACAGCCTAGAAGGTGGGCAGGGAAGAATGGAGACCCTCGCTACGGCCTAGAAGGTGGCCAGAGAAGAACAGAGACCCTTGCTACAGCCTGGACGGTGGCCAGAGAAGAACGGAGACCCTAGCTATAGCCTAGAAGGTGGCCAGAGAAGAATGGAGACCTTCGCTACAGCCTGAAACGTGGCCAGAGAAGAACGGAGACCCTCGCTACAGCCTGGAAGGTGGCCAGAGAAGAATGGAGACCCTCGCTACAGCCTAGAAGGTGACAAGAGAAGAACGGAGACCCTCGCAACAGCCTAGAAGGTGGCCAGAGAAGAACAGAGACCCTCACTAAAGCCTAGAAAGTGGGCAGAGAACAGAGACCCTCGCTACAGCCTAGAAGGTGGCCAGAGAAGAACGGAAACCCTCACTACAGCCTTGAAGGTGGCCAGAGAAGAACGGAGATCCTCGCTACAGCCTAGTAGGTGGTCAGGGAAGAACGGAGACCCTCGCTACAGCCTAGAAGGTGGCCAGAGAAGAACGGAGACCCTTGCTACAGCCTAGAAGGTGGCCAGAGAAGAATGGAGACCCATGCTACAGCCTAGAAGGTGGCCAGGGAAGAACAGAGACCCTTGCTATAGCCTAGAAGGTGGCCAGAGAAGAACAGAGGCCCTCGCTACAGCCTAGACAGTACCAGAGAAGAACGGAGACCTTCGCAACAACCTAGACGGTACCAGAGAAGAACGGAGACCCTTGTTACAGTCTAGAAGGTGAGCAGAGAAGAACGGAGACCCTTGCTACAGTATAGAAGGTGGCCAGAGAAGAAGGGAGACCCTCGCTACAGCCTAGAAGGTGACCAGAGAAGAACGGAGACGCTCGCAACAGACTAGAAGGGAGCCAGAGAAGAACGGACACCCTCACTACAGCCTAGAGGGTGGCCAGAGAAGCACGGAGACCCTCGCTACAGCCTAGAAGGTGGGCAGGGAAGAATGGAGACCCTCGCTACAGCCTAGAAGGTGGCCAGAGAAGAACGGAGAGCCTCGCTACAGCCTAGAAGGTGGCCAGAGAAAAACGGAGACCTTTGCTACAGCCTGAAACATGGCCAGAGAAGAACGGAGATCCTCGCTACAGCCTGAACGGTGGCCAGAGAAGAACGGAGACCCTCACTACAGCCTGGAAGGTGGCCAGAGAAGAACAGAGACCCTCGCTACAGCCTAGAAGGTGGCCAGAGAAGAACGGAGACCCTCGCTACAGCCTAGAAGGTGACCAGAGAAGAACGTAGACCCACGCTACAGCCTAGGTGGCCAGCGAAAAACAGAGATCCTCAATATAGCCTATAAGGTGGCCAGAGAAGATCAGAGACCATCGCTACAGCCTAGAAGGTGGCCAGAGAAGACCGGAGACCCTTGCTACAGCCTAAAAGGTGGCCAGAGAAGAATGGAGACACTTGCTAGAGCCTAGAATGTGACCAGAGAAGAACGGAGACCCTCGCTAAAGCCTAAAAAGTGCCCAGAGAAGAACGGAGACCCTCGCTACAGCCTCAAAGGTGGTCAGAGAAGGTGCTTCACTGGATGAAACAACAATATCAAACCCAGAAGGAAATGAAATCCCAGTACAGGAAGCACTCAATTCCCTGTTGTGATTGAACCTTGACATACATATATATTTTTAGAACTTGCTATTATTAAAGATGGTTTCTTTAATCACTACCACAATTCCCCTACACTAAAGGGAATTGAGTGCTTCCTATATTGAGATTTCTTTTTCTTCTGGGTTAAATCTAGATGTTCCCCTTAAAGATGTCAAAGGTTCCCCAGAACTCAAGTTCTAGTCTCTTAAACATCATCCACTATTTGAACAAAACCAGAAATCTCAACTAGAGTCTATGCAGTAGCTTTTATTGCTGTGCTATGTGCACCCGTACGATTCAACCAAGATGTCATGTGCCGCCGGAGGCTATAATTACTAATTGGTGCAATTTCATAAATCACCCTTCCAGTGCCGGAAGACACCTTATGGCCCGGACAGGAATCTCATGAAATAGCATCACTTAGTAGATATGGTTTGTAATGTGAATCACACTAACGTAAAGAATCCATGGGGAAAATAAATGATGATCTGACTTCTGTGTTTTGAGGAGTGCAGCTTTTAACTTACCTGTAAAGTTATACGTCACATTTACACACACGGTAATTATAATAACGCTGTAACGCTTGTAAATGTAATTACATAGCTGTTGATACAATGACGCGGCGCCTCCACGCTTGGATGATATATTTTTAGGGGTTTCTTGACCTGAAAACGCTAAAATATCGCTAACATACTTAGTGCCATTATAATATCGTTATGTGTGAGGTGGAGACCCCGTAGGTTTTTATACTGCAGGTCGTGGAGTCATTGTGATCCTCCTAAATCTACAAACTGCATCATTTACCCATCAGAGCCATGAAAACAATGTACAAAACAAATTACATCTTATCAGTGTTTCCCCTCATTTTAAAAGATGTGTATGTACAGTACTCTGACTGGCCCGGAAGGATTTTTTTGAGAACAGGTGTTACACCCAACTAACAAGATGAGGCAGGTCTCTTGTACGAGCATGGTATAGTTAAAAGGACTATACACCCTGTGGAAATGTGAGACACAAATGAAAGCTAGGCTGATCCAGTTTTTAATTTCTGTGCCGCTATTGCACAGGTGGAATTCCCAGGCACACCGTACCGTAGCTGTGGTTTAATCTCTGCAACTATTTGTCACTTTCCTGTTTGAGCATGTTATGTTTGTGGTGCCAGTAGTTTCATAAACAAGTTATTGGAACTTTTACAGATTGACTGAACATGTCACCTGTTTAGTAGGATCAGTATTTGTTGTCAGTTAGTTTCCTTTTGACATATTTGCACACTTCCAAGGCAAATAAAGAAAATTACATCTGGAACCACAACCCATTTGGTACAAACCTGGTGCTCTGGAAACGCTACATCGATGATGTGCTGTGCGTCATGGAGAGGAAGTATGGACGAATTGGAATTGTTTAAAACTCATCTTAACACGAATGAGTACAACATCAAGTTCACGTTCAATAGTAGCCCTCAATCAATCAATTTTTTAGATTTATCTTTATATATAGTCAACAATACTGTACAAACCAAGACATATTACAAAGAAGTTAGTGCCAACTCTTATGTGCTGGCATCCAGCCATCCCCATTCGCAATGGATTAATAATATTCCTAAAGGGCAAGCTTTGAGGATAAGGAGAAATTGTTCGCAACCAGAGGTGTATAAAGATCAGATGAAGGATTTGAGTTCCAAATTTATGGAGAGGAGAATTGTCCAAAATGCCATTGATTTGGCAAACAAGACAGATAGAGTCTCATTGATTCATCCTATAAAAAAGGCACCTACTGTTCTAGATAATAATTTCCTCCCATTCATTACACAATTTAATGGGATGTCTCAAGATATCTCCAAGGTGTTTAATAAACACTGGGGGATCTTACAAAGAGACCCTATCCTCCATTCTATACTACCTAACAGACCTCAAATTGTATATAAAAAAGCGCAGAATTTAAAATCCCAAATAGCACCAAGTTTTCCCAGTAAACTAATAGGATCTGGCCCATGCATGCGGCTTGGAGACCTAAAGAGATATTACACCTGTAAAAAATGTATTGGTTGCAATTTTTTGGACGAAAATGTAAGGAATTTAAATCAAATGTCACTGGGAAGACTTATGATATCAAAACATTTATTAATTGTAAATCAAGTTTCTGCGTCTATCTTTTGGAATGCCCGTGCGGATTGCAGTACGTGGGTAGAACAGGGAGACCTCTTAAAAGAAGATTTGCAGAACATGTGTACAACATTAAAAAAGGTTTAGAAACACATAGTGTATCAAACCATTTCAAGATACATCACAATATGACTCCTGATGGACTTATCTGTATTGGTATAGATTGCCCCAAGGTCAATGTTACGGGGGGGGGGGGAGATAGATTACAACGGGTCTCCCAACATGAGACTTTTTGGATTTATACACTGAAAACTCTCTCCCTCAAAGACTTTGATTTGGCATCATTTCTTTAAGACTCCCTGTTCTACGGCCGCGGCACTGCTCAGCTGTGAATAATAAAATGTCTTTTGTTTGAGTCAGTGTACTTTCACATTCATTTTATGTTCCATTCTTTATTTTAATTATATTGTATAATTTATGCATGTATTTTAGTGTGTTTTATTATTTACACACACCTCCTAGATTCCAAGTGTATGTTTAACCCCACTGCTGTCAGTTTGACAACAGTTCATTAACTTTGGCTGTATCTTTAATTACCTTCAAATATCCCCGAATTGAAAGGGAGACATTTCTGTTCCTCTGAGGATGTGTTATTAAAGTTTAAAAACGTTATTGCGCAATCCTCTCCTCTTTTTTATCCCATGCCATGGAGATCTGAGGACAGGAACACTTAGCATATCTGAGGAATGGAACTGTAATGGTATCAATGGCGCTAACAGAAAATATAATAAATATGAGAAAGGTGTATATACAACCAGATGGCGTATGGCGAATTTCAATGATGATCTCAGCAGACGATGATCAAACATGCAATGAAATAAAGAAAATAAATAGTATAATACTGTAAAAACACTCAGAACAAACAAACAATAACTAACAATGTTGCTGAACCACACAGATGACTAATTAAAACATTTAATATATCATAAAAAACATATATATGACAAAATTGACAAAATAAAATGCTTTTTATTTTTATTGTAATTTTATATTTAATTTGTAGTTAATATACACATATATATATATATATATATATATATATATTTATTATTAGCGCTACCTATTGTGTTTTTCTGAGCATATCTGAAGCACAACTAATCCGTGAGAGAGGGACCTTCCTTTGATATCCATCCAATCCAGGAGTACCACGTGGGGTTCGTGGGATCCAGATGCAGAGTGGATTCAGAAGGCTCATCACACAGTTTCTCTCCCCTGTATGCTGTCTCCCTGCCTCTAGTAAGTGGGCATTGTTTTGGGAATTTTAAAAGGAGGGATCCATTGTTTTTAAACAATACTGCGCAATGTTGTGCCCCCTTTTTGTGTCTTGCTGAACAGGACAATAGCTGCTGGAAGAAGAGACTGTACAGTACTACTTCCTTTTGGGAACTGAGTCCAATTCTACTCCATTACAGTTTGAAAACTAAGGACACTTCTATCACCTTGATATATCCTTTGTGGACTTACTTTCTTTATTTATTTTGCATATTGTTCATTCACATTAGCGCCAAGGTTTATTTCTTATTTGTATTGTACTGTATATTTGTTATGGGGTACTACTTGAGATAGTATTCCTATTAGAACACCTAGGGTGCTTTCACATGAGATTTGTGTCATAATTTATTGTGCACAGCACTATTTCACACATGGTCTAGCGCTAAGCTTAGTATCACTTGTTTTTGTATTTACAAACGACGTTGGACAATGATTCTTTGTTGGTTCCAGTTAATGAAGCTGCTTCGTCAGTTAAACAATGATAGGCAAGATTGGCACAAGAACCCTACACCTTCAACATGTCCGTCCTAGTTGCTTTAATAAACAGCATACTGTATTATCCATCTCCATAGGGGAAAAGGCGCCTGATGGACTGCAAGTGGGATGATGCAAAAACTTCCTTAAGACAATGTGTCTCTCATTTCTAGTGATCAAAGATAAAGATGACTGGCTATGTATCTTGGCTGAAAGTCAGTTGGGTTACATGCTTGGATAGCAACTTGCCTGAGAGCCATACAGATGTTACCTTTTCTCATTTACATGAGCCCCCTACTCTGCTACGTGTGTTGCATTTTATTTATTTATTTTGCTATTACAACGATGTAATAATGAGTCAATGTGTTAGTGCAAAAAGGATAATCCATCTGACAAAGTGCAGAGATTATGATGAAACCCCTAAGAGTCAAGGAGTTTTGTGAGCAAATCTGTGTCTATTAACAATTAAGTAGCTGGATTAAAGGACCTTCATAACTGCATCAGTTAATTTGACTGCTCCTTTATAGAGCTTAATCTATGACACAGAAGAAGATTAGTAATTAAGCAAATGGTTAGAAATATTTGCATAACTATAAATTAATGTTTATAGATGGATTACATGAACCACAGAAATCCATTAAAGTGCCAACAATGGAGTTGTTATACAGACATACAGTACCAAGCACTCCCTGCTCCTGTAACTAAGGAATTGTGAAATGTTTACAGATGTGATGGGTGGTACAGATCTTAGGGGAAAGACACATGTAATAATACTATATATTGGAGCTTCGTAGCAACAAGCCAATCATGACCAAGCAGCATAACTAATAAATATAATGCAAACATAAGAAACCCTTTCTTTATCATGTTTGATCGTACATCCACTGTGCTATGTATAATTAAAAACAATTATACTCCTCAGCTCACATACAGATGCAGCCACGAGTATTAGAACTCTTGCCTTTTAAATTCTGGGGCAGTCTCACAGTGACTGCCCCAAACTGAATGGAACTGCAGGGACCCCTGCTGTGTTAATCCGACGGGCCGTTAAGAATCTCACAGAAATGTTGAGGCATTTATTGTGAGACTGCCCCAGAATCTCCCAGAATTTCCCAGGTAAGTGTTCTAAGACTGGTCGCTGAATCTGTAGGCAGAGATTCAATAAATTCCATTACGGGTTATCGGCCCGTTGATCCCACATTAACTGGCATAGTCTCGAATGGTGGTTAATGCCGGATGGACCTCTGATCCCGCTCTAAGTGAGTCTCCCCATACTGTCGCATTTAAAAGAAAAGGGAGCTTCTGTTTTAATGGGCATTCTCTATCTTTATACCACTTTTTTTCTGTTCACCAATAAAAGGACTTGATCTATTCAGGAGCATTTAAAATCAGTATTTATTGAATATTAGTGACAATTATAATATGTTTTTCCAGCGATGACAGGAGATCTACCTTCAAACTCCTAGACATAGTCTGTCTCTCCCTTTCTCCAAACAGGAGTGATAACATTCAATAGCAATGTTATGCATATTCTGTGACTAAATACATGAAGTCTGCATCCAGTGACCTGCCTGTCTTTTTCGGATTGTATGTGCATGTAAGTTTTTATTTGACACAATATTTCTGAATAGAAAATTCTTACTCCCTGTAAGCCACTTAGGTCACAGTTACTGATTTAATCCAGATAGGAAACTACACGGTGACCATTTTATTTATTTCTGATTTCTTATAACGGGCTACTCACCAAGAAACTCAGTACTAGAGCGCGTGTAGGAACTTAGGGAGGACACCCATGCCAGACCTGCAACTGGGACCTACCAAAAACATATAGGGGAACGACGTAGAAGACCAACAAATGGCAGGAAACATGAATGGGAGGAGGAAAGATGGCTGCCAGGGTATTGTGGTCTTAGAAACTAGCAAATTCTCTCCTCTCCTAAATAATACATTTTTCTGGGAATATGGGTCCACATGAGCAGAACTTCCAGAGTACTACATTAGAGAACCCCTGGTTCAGATCTTTCTGGGGTAATAGAGAGTATTGCTGCTAAGAGTGGAGTCACATGCGTAAAAAAGACCTTACAAGCCAGATTCATGAACAAACAAAGCATACAATGAAGCATGTACATGAATCTATGTCATTAAAATGTGTGTGATATGATAAATGGGCATTTATCTGACAAACTCCTCCAAAACACTATACAAACATAACTACCCAGAACTAGTAGCACAAATCAAGAAAGACCTGACCTCATGGGACAACTTCCAGAAATCATGACTGGGCCGAGTGTGTTCATTGAAAATGTATATCCTCCCTCGCCTGCTCTACTGTTTCCAGACACTCTCGATTCCAGTCCCCTATAAGACTTTGAGGGATCTACAAAATAAATGCTTTGAATTTATATGGCAGAACAAGAAATCAAGAATAGCCAGGGCTATACTCATGTCCCCAAAAGAAAGAGGATGGGTGGCAGTCCGTGATATAACAAAATACTATCTAGCATCACATCTAAAACAAATTGTAATGTGGCATTCAAGTTCAGACCAACACAGATGGTTTGAGATTGAAAGAGCCATGTCTGGAAATGTATCGCTTCAAGCGAGACTATGGCTCACAAAAGACCAATCCCTTCATTTCCGACCCCCATGCAATACAATAGATTATACTTTAAGGATTTGGAGATCGGCCGAGTCCAAAGTTGGGCTAATACCGACTCTCTCCAGGTTTATTCCAATATCAGGAAACCCGAATTTCCAACCAGGATTGGATTATAAATATTTTGAGATTTGGGGGGAAAAAAGGTATGAGAGATAGGAGACCTAATACTAAAGGAGGTGATGATCAAATTTGCAAAGGTAGTTGAAAAATATGCCATACCCTCCCAAGATCTATTCCGATACTTCCAAGTACGACACTATAAATCAAATCAAACAAGACTCCAAATTCAAAGAAGGAACCGGGTTTGAGTCTCTATGCAGAAGCGGGAAATATCAAAAGGGCCTTATCTCCTCTATTTATAGGGAGCTAGTGTCAGAAATCAAATGTAAAAAGTCTAAATATATGGAAGGATGGGAGCGAGATATACAGTCAGGTATATCGACAGAGGAGTGGGAGGATATTTGGGAAGGAGTGTCCAAGACCTCTATCTGTACCAAAATAAAGGAAAATGCATATAAGGTGCTATTCAGGCGGTACTTGACCCCCCCAAAAGATAAGCAAGATCTATCCAGGCCACTCAGACTTACGTTGGAGAGGTTGTGGACAGGTTGGAAACATGTTCAACATATGGTGGACTTGTCCTAAAATAGCTAAGATGTGGTCCAAGGTTAAAGAACTGCTTGAAGGAATAATGGAAAATAGGATAGTCTTGGCCCCAGAGGCCTTTCTTCTAGTGAAACCAATTGAAGCATTGACCCCTCACCAGCGTAAACTTATCTCCCACATACTTACAGCAGCCAGGTGCGCAATCGTGGCGGCCTGGAAACATATAGAAGCCCCTTCCGCGTACACGACAATAAAGAGGATAAATAAGGTAATGAGAATGGACAGACTGACAGCATGTTTGAGACACACAACAAAAACACATTACAAAACATGGGAACCACGGCTTAACCAATGACAGGTCAGAGTCGAATCCCAGTGTAAAGGGACCTGTCAGGCGATTGTGAAGGAGGGTCCAGTGAGGATAGAAGATAGAAAATGGGAGCTACTCCTTGTATTGAGAGGAGGATCTCAACTGATCGCTGCAAGAAAAGAAAGAGAAGATGATGGCGGAAATCCCCACATCTCTCCCGCCCCCAACCCACCCCCTCCCCCCCGATGTCCCCCCTTTAGGTAATCTTGTTCTGGTTAATTTAATTACTGTAGTGCCGACGAGTATTCTAAAACAAATCTGGGGCTATCACCAACAAGACCCAGGTACATGTTGGGTACATGCTGGGTACCTGCTGCAACATTCCAGTGACATTTCTGCAGACAGACTAATGACCCATCGGATTAACACAGCGGGGGTCCCTGGCAGTCCCATTCAAATTTAATGGGACTGCCAGGGACCCCTGCAGTGTTAATCCAATGGGCCATTAGTCTCTGCAGAAATGTCACTGAAATGTTGCAGCATGTACCCAGCATGTACCTGGGTCTTGTTGGTGATAGCCCCAGATTTTCCATGGCAAGTTTTAGAATACTCATCGGCGCACCTGTAAATTCTGTTATGTTCCCCAAGTATAGAATTAATAAAGGTAGATGGTTTGGGAGGAGAGGGGGACTGAACTCATGTCTAGCCCCTTTCCTGCGAAGTATGCTCATGTTTGTTGATGTTTACCTGTAAACTTGAATCTCCAATGTGATAATATTTAGATTTTTCCCCTGTCTTTCATTGTTATGTACCCCAAAAAGAAAATCTCAATAAAAAATGTGTGATAAAAAAATATGTGTGATATGATGTACGGTTGTTAAGGCCAATACACGCATATATCTTTCCCTCCTCCCCCACCCTGCACCCCCCCATACAAGTACAGTATATAAACCTGTGCAGTTGTGATATATCTAGCTCTGTGTTGTGACTTATGCATGTGTACCCACTCCCTCTGCCCCAATTTCTGTACCTTCCTTTTCTACCCCCCCCCAATAACCTTGCACAAGAATAAATAAAAGTGATTACAAAACGCGTGGGATATTCAGAGCGTAGGCATGTACAGTAAATAGGAATGCTACATTCTCACTGTTCACAGCAAGAATATTCTATAGAGCTTCCTCCAATTGTGTTAATCAGAAGTTACAACTAAGGGCACGTTAAGGAAGCAAGTTTTAGGGGTTTTTTTGTAACTCAAAGATTACTGAAATATTCTGTCAGCAGCAACATACATTTGAGCGGGATGACATAGTTACGTTTAGAAATTACAACATGGTTTTACCTTAGTCCACAATATGATACACTATATTGCAGTATTAAGACCAGATAATTATTTAGCGGAGTATGGTGTACTCCAAACCAAATCCGGCCACTTCCATCTACCAAACATTGCTACAATAAGCACTTTTCTCACCTCCAAATCAACCCAAATTCCTACGTATTTCCCTAAAATATCCTATATTAAGTATGCAACCTTCTCTTAACTGGACTTCTTATCTTCAGTATATATTAATAAATTATACTTCAAGACTTGGTCACTTCAAGCACCGTTCCCCTTCTGTTGCTGCACTATGCAAATCCCTGAACTAACTACCTACTCTGTAATCTTTAGATTTAAATTCAACATTTTT
Source organism: Ascaphus truei (assembly GCF_040206685.1). Lineage (NCBI taxonomy): Eukaryota > Metazoa > Chordata > Amphibia > Anura > Ascaphidae > Ascaphus > Ascaphus truei. The sequence continues at coordinate 17,788,805 of NC_134483.1, forward strand.
GCCCTGACTTACAAAACACTTCAAAAGACTGCTCTTAATAGCATCTTATATATACCCCCACACTTCCTATGACCTACTCATCTTCTCTCATAATTTCTTCCAACCTACAGCATCTCCAAGATTTCTCCTTGGCTTCACCTTGCCTCTGGAACGCACTGCCCTGCCCAGGCAGATTCTCCCCCCCACTTCACACACACATTCCCAAAGAAATCACTTCTTTAAAGTGTCCATTCCAATGCTCTCCTGGTACCCTCTTCACAATGAACAAACTGATTAGCTCATATCATACATCCTAAGAACACCACCCTTCTCTACCCACTGATCAGTTAGCGTCTTCGTCCCATTTCCACCTCTTCAGTTTTTAGCTCTTTGGAGCAAGCACTTACTGATTTATAGTACATAACCTGATATTAATCTATCTGTCATGCTTGTTATTGTTTGAAACCACAGTTTGTACTATGCTGAGAATGGTGTAGCAAAGGTGAGGAGTCCACACTCAAAGATGGAGAACACACACTGGAGATCGCCCATCGGCCACAGACACCTGAGAAGCCGGAAGGGATACCAAAATATTTCAAGTTGTGTCTTACAAATGCAGTGAGCAAAGGGATGGAGTTGCCTATTTTGTCCATGCTGCAGCGATGGAGCATCGAGCCACCTTTAGCAGGTGTGTCCCCCTCCTTACTTCCGGTGAAGGGGAACTGCTCAGCTGTCCAGCCGGTCGGCGGAGCTCCAAGTTATTTCATACTAATCTGATTGTGCTAGTGAATAAAACAACTTTTGTTAAAACTCTGTTGCTGTGTTAAGTTTAGAACTTTGACGTCATAGCAAGATCCCCTACTGGGAAAACATCTAGGTTTCAGAGAACCCAACACAAATATTTAAGGATATCAACCATCATGCTACTGGACTGGCTACATATCGGGTCGGTAGTTGGAAAAGAAATCCTTGGTCAAGTTTAAATTTAAAAAGCAGATTAAGCTTTTTCCATGAAGCAATTAACTGCAGACACAAGATAATACATTGCAGAATCATGCAACATTTACTTGGTTACCTGCTCCATAAAAGTAGTACATGTATAGGCTTGTGGATAGGCAGGTTTCTATTGCTTACAGGTCATGGCAAGACATACCAAGTTAAAGCTTCTAAGGTAATTTATCTGCATGGGTAAAGAAAATACCAATTACAAGACTGGTGATAAAATATAGAATCCTGTCCTCAATTGCTGCAGTGTGCCAGCTTCCAGAACACAGACATAAAGTATGTGATACTCAGACACACCACGTGTCTCAGTCAATTGGCACAACAGATATGAAAGCATGTGCTTACTTGTCTGTGTGAATGGATGTCCAGACCTGCATCCAACTGAATGCCATCCTATTAAAATAGCAAGCGATAAACGCTTTGGTGCCATACAAATTACACATTAAAAAGTGCAGTGTTACCTAATATCAGCTTGCAGCTACTGTGTAATTAAAATGGGCAAGTCCCATAAAATATAAAGACAATTAAAGAAAAAGAAACAATTTTAGCTTTGATGATTGCAACAGTATTAAAAATATTCTATTGCCATGGTCGCCGACTGGGGGGGGGGGAGCAAAGACAAGCGTCTCGTGCCCGGTGGCTGCAAGGGGCCCGGCCGGCACTGCAACTTGGTCCTGACCTCTGGCCAGGTTCGGTGGCCGGTCCTCTCCTTGCCAACGCTGCGGGCCTTCCTCACTGACACCAACACTGTCCCTCACCAAGCTTCTGAAGCCGGCATGCACCGGGCCTCTCTCGCATGAAGGCGCATGCCGGAAGCTGATCCCAGCAAGCTTCCGGCGCGCGCCGATGTCAGAGATGCCCGGTGCGCGCTGACATCAGAAGCTTGGCGTGGAAAGGGTGTTGGTGTCAGCCACACCACATGTCACAGCATGTGCTTACTTGTATCCGTGAATGGAGTCTCCCAGACCTGCATCCTACTCAATGCCATCCTATTAAAATAGCTGGAGATAAAAGCTTTGGTGCCATACAAATTAGATATTAAAAAGTGCAGTGTTACCTAATATCAACTTGCAGCTACTGTGCAATTAAAATGGGCAACGGGCCCAGGACGCTTGTCCTGGCTCTCCACCCCTGTCGGCGAATATAACAATAGAATATTCTTAATACTGTAGCAATCATCAAAGCTAAAATTGTTTATAAACTAGTAGATTTCTTTTATTGCTTCATTTTTTATGGGACTTGCCCGTTTTAATTACACAGTAGCTGAGGGTGTTTTTAAAAAAAATGTATTTGGGGGGAGGGTTGTATGTATTTTGTGGGATGGGGGGATTGTGTGTGTGGGGGGGGGGGGAGAGAATGCAACTCTAGTCCTGGGAAATCTGTCTATTGTTGTTACAGTATTTAATTTCCTAGCATCCTCTCCTTAAGGTTTATTGGCTCTTAGACAATCCCCTGACGAAGTGACGTTCCCCGTCACGAAACGCGTAGGGAGGAGCCTAAGGAGACGCCGGCCTGTATACACATTCAGTCACCTGTGTGGGAACGGAGGTGGTGACGTCACCACGCTCACGCCAAAACAACGCGAGACACACGCGGCTACCGGCAAGGACTACCAGGGACTGCAATTTGCTGCTGGACAGCCGGGTCGGGCGTTCATGATTTGATTTTAAAACGGTTCTTGTGAGTATATGTCTGTTCGAGTGTTGGAGGAGTTATTAAAAAATATTTTTTAGATATTGCGCAATCCTCTGTTTCTTCTTATCCCTTGTCGGAGACACACATACAGGAGAACGGGAGCAGATACAGGAGATATTACCCTGAGAAGGAGATCCTTTTTATGTCCATCCGGAGAGGGTGCACCACGTGGGGTTCGTGTAAGCCTGAAAATGCCTGGACTTAGAAGATTACAGATTCTCTCCACTGCATGCTGCCTACCTTGCATCTAGTAAGTAGGCATTTGTTGAAGTTATACATGGGGGAATTTCATTGCTGAAAAAAACAATACTGCGCAATGTTTTGTCCATGGTCCTTGTCTTGCATCACAGGATAACAGCCTGCAGCAGAAAAAATCCCCCCTTTTTCCACGGGTTTTGGGAACTGAGCCCACTTTCTATTCATTTATCATTCAACATCTGAAAGAAAGGACTCCACTCTCATCACTTATATCCTTTTTATCTCGTTGATATTGTATTGTTTCACAATTGTTTATTCCCTGACATCTTTGTACACTTTGCGCCAGGTTGTTTTCTATATTTGTATTTGTAGATTTCTTTTATTGCTTCATTTTTTATGGGACTTGCCCGTTTTAATTACACAGTAGCTGAGGGTGTTTTTTTTTTAATGTATTTGGGGGGAGGGTTGTATGAATTTTGTGGGATGGGGGGATTGAGTGTGGGGGGGGGGAAGAGAATGCAACTCTAGTCCTGGGAAATCTGTCTATTGTTGTTACAGTATTTAATTTCCTAGCATACTCTCCTTAAGGTTTAATGGCTCTTAGGCAGCTGATGGTCTTCCAGGAGGGCTGGGGTGCAGTAACTAACAGATCCACCTGCACCTACAGTGAGTTGGGCAGAGCACTGCAGGAAAGGATTGTCAAAACACTGAAAATTATATAAAAAGGAGAATTTTTACAATTTCCTACTACGCACAGTCCTGAGTAGGCTCTATTAGAAGGATGTTAGGCTAGGTCCCGAGTGGCCGTGGCCGCGGCTGCGACAGCGTGCGCGGCGGGAACAAGGTTCAATCCTCCATCGTGCAGGGCCCAGTAGCTGCATGTAGAGACATGTACCACATTTTGTAAAAGACAAGGATTTTGTCTTTTCTTGTGGCAGCACACCCCCCTCCCCGTCGCAATCTCCTGCTCTTCTCCTGCAGCTCAACCACAGACCGCAGATCGCGGCTTTCCCCCGTACAAGCGCCGCCAGGCACGCGCGCTGCAGTGAACACTGGGGCCGTAGCCTTAGGAGGAGCAGAGACTTACTATACCGACTGGGGGCCAGGTACATCCTATTTTCAAAGTGGCTCTCAAATCTCTCATCAGGAACCAGCGGCCACACTAGGTCTTAGGGACAGCTAATGTATTTGCACACAGGTAAATTACAGGTAAATGCACTTAATTGTTATATGAATAGGAGGCGAAGTTTGAAAAATGAAAACCACAAAGGGGCCTATTCTATAAGCCTTCATAAAAATAATCGCTGGGCCGGTAACGACGCCTGTTTTTTGAGCGTTGCTATCACAGTATTCAGAAAGCCTTGAATACCTGCGATAGCAAAAGGCCCAAAGTGGGCGAGTAGCCAGCGACGTGATGTTCGTCTCTCTCTCAAAGGGGCTCGCCCGGCGACCTGTCTCAGCTGCATAGACAGCCGCACAGAGAGACCCCCTGCTCACGTACACTAGTATATAACATTTAATTAAAACAGCTTCATTACCTTAGTTGCTAGCCGCTAAGGCAATGAAGGTGTTAACCACCAGTGCCCGGTTTATTGTGGGTAGCGGGGGTGGGTGAAGGTGGTATTTGGCCCTTGGTGGGTGTTTAGGCTGGGGGGGGAGTGTTGCGGGTGGAGTTAACCCCTTCATAACCTTAGAGGTACATACCGCTAAAGTAATGAAGGGGTTAACCCCTCCCGCTACTACTCGGTAGACCTAAACATCCATCCTTGGGTCTACTGCCCCCTTCACCCAATCCCTCTACCCACAATAAACAAAAATACACACAGCAACCCTACAGCAAACCGTACAGTACAGTAATGAGCAAAATAACTATTATCCAGATATGTATAATAGCTCAATTCCCATTCAAAATCAAACATTAGCCAGCCAGCATAAATAAAGTAAATAAAACTTTCTACTTACCCCTGCCATCATGAAGGGCATCCTCGTCAGCATACTCCAGGTCCATGTCTTCCGCTGCCAGCAAGAGTACCTGAAAAAATACAATGGCCCCTAACCCCTTAATCACCGTAGCGATTAATAACCGCTATAGTAATTAAGCGGTTAACCCGTCTCCCGCTACCCACCCGGGAGGCCTAACCACCCACCTGGCCCCACTATACCCATCCTCTACCCATTGATTGGCACAGTGGTATATAATACTCATAATATGGTCATGATAAGCCACTATAGCACTCAATGGTCAACCTAATACAAATCAGTAAGAACAAAAATACAGAAAAGGGGGGGGGAAAACACTAATGAGTGTGTCTCCTAAAGAATTCACTATACTGCACTCCTACTTAATATAAAATTTAACTTTTAATATAATTACATAAAACATAAATTACCAAATCGTTGTGTATTGTGCATTAAAAATAAATTAAATTATCAAAACAAGCGTATGTGTCAGTGATTTTACGTTGGAATAATCTCAAACAACAATTATATTAGAGATAACAAGGCACAAAACGCTAATAGTCAGGGTAAAAAAAACCCTCTGGGACACCTATGAGAACAAATACATATGTGTATATGTATAGATGTAACTAATAAACTCAGTGAATGATAGTATCACAAGACAGCTACCTGCTTAAACTAATAAATCACAGAGCACTAAGGGATGATAATATAAGGATGTATAACCATCCACTCAATATAGAAGTGCTGCTAATAGTGTGATAATGGAGGATGAATGATTCATCCTACTTGGAGCTGCTTTTATGTAGTGCTTTGTAGTCTTCTGGCTCTATCTATGTAGATCTAAATTGGTCATTTTACTAATACTCAGTGTACATACCTCCTGCTTTATATGTGACATGTTCATTTGGAGTGAGCTATATAATGATTCATTGACTATGATGCTATGAACAATTGCTTCACTATGCTATGAATCATTCATCCTCCATTATCACACTATTAGCAGCACTTCTATATTGAGTGGATGGTTATACATCCTTATATTATCATCCCTTAGTGCTCTGTGATTTATTAGTTTAAGCAGGTAGCTGTCTTGTGATACTATCATTCACTGAGTTTATTAGTTACATCTATACATATACACATATGTATTTGTTCTCATAGGTGTCCCAGAGGGTTTTTTTTACCCTGACTATTAGCGTTTTGTGCCTTGTTATCTCTAATATAATTGTTGTTTGAGATTATTCCAACGTAAAATCACTGACACATACGCTTGTTTTGATAATTTAATTTATTTTTAATGCACAATACACAACGATTTGGTAATTTATGTTTTATGTAATTATATTAAAAGTTAAATTTTATATTAAGTAGGAGTGCAGTATAGTGAATTCTTTAGGAGACACACTCATTAGTGTTTTCCCCCCCCCTTTTCTGATTCACTTTTCAGTTCACAGTTTGCACCCACTTCTTCAATTACCACATATTTATTCATTACTTTGCTTCAATTGGTGTGGTCTTGTGATCATTCCCTAACCCTAGTGTTTTCTCTAGAACAAAAATACACAATAATAAAAGAAATACACAAGTACCTAAACACCCCAACAATAAAAGAATTAAAAAGCCTAATGGTACATGTAACAGGGGACTTATCCCTGTTCAGTAATGTGCCTTTAATCTAGCAGTGTGGTAGTTAATTACTAAACATCACCTGCCTGATTAGATTGTTTACAAAAAGCCTGCCTTTGAGACAGGAAGTGACTCCTTAGCTCTGACTGAGAGCTGACCTTTGGAGCTGACCGGTCTTGAGCTCTGCACAGCAGAGCTGATTTCAAGACACAGGGAAAACTACTAAACCTGAAGCTGACAAACCCTGAGTGAAGGGAGCTGAACCAGGAACTGAGAAGATTTTCCCTCCAAGAAACAGATAAGACTTTTATTCTTAAGAGACTGCTTATACTGCACCGACACACTTTATTCGAGCAAATACCCAGTATGTACCTGGCAGATACCTGGAATGCGCCGCTCCTCACCTCTGATAAGCCCTGTTGCGTTTGCCTTCCCAGCCTGGGTTCATGCCTGGCTGACGGGCGGCTGATCTGTTAAATGATAATGATTAGGATTTAATAGGCTGCAATGCTTCGCGTGTCTACCAGATGGCATAAATTCATGAATTGTAATGCAGTATATATATATATATACTGTGCAGTATTGCAGCCAGCGGGAATAAAATGCTTCAATCCCTGCCTGGAAAATACCTCAATGCACTCGGGCAGAAAACAGTCACAAACCTCAATACACCCGGGTATACCCGAATTTGTGGGACTAGCCGAGCTCGAATAAAGTGTGTCGCCAGTGTATCTGCTTATTTTCATGCTATATGTTTTGGGGCTGCGAGACATGCTTAACTAATGGAGATGTGAACTAATTGCATAGGATTTCACTAGAAATACTCCCAAGTGAATGGAAGCTTTGTTCCCCCCCCCTGTGTTTGGATAATATCCTGATGAAAAGGAACAGGCACAATAAAGCCTATTATAATTTCACATTATAAAGCCTCCTAATTGTGTACCTCTGTGAACGTCCGTCTACAGTACACATGAATAAAAATTACCCTAAAGGGGCACAGATTAATACATTAGCAGTCAATGGGCAACCACAAACATAAAAATAAATAAATACAATAAAAAAAACTTGAAAAAAGACATTTAGACAAAAAAGACAAGAGCGCAGGCACTTGGCTAACGGATATAGCCAATTACAGAAGTATGCCTGACACGCACACAGCAACTTTTTGCTTTTCAACCATCCAATATTTAGTTTTAACCTTTTTAATGTGTTACTGTAATCCCTTTATGTGTGCCTGCACCCTACATATTCAGTTACCTGGCCTTAAATGTTACTAGCTGAGTCTTATGCCAGACTCCTATCTCTTTTATCACAAAAAGTCTACACAAATGATTCAATGTTTCTGCACTGAACCTTACAGACAGTTTCTTATTTAATTAACGTTGCTGATTGCATGCGGAGATGTAGCCAACTTTATCGCCACCCGAGGCGCTCTCCCGCAGGTGAAATAGCGCAATAGCCCTCCCGCGCATGGCTGATGTAAACCAATGGTCGTTTCTCCATCGGGAATGTCCCGCCGTAGCCAAGGATTGCAATAACATTGGCTACATCTGTACATACTGTATCGCTAAGCTTGCCAACTACAAATCCATAGTGTAATAAATAGGCCCCAGTGAGTTTGTGCCTCAAATCTATGTTTGGTGCTTGGGGCAAAGAGAGATAAAGTGACTTGGGTCACAAGGAGGTCTGGGGTTAGGATTTGAACTCGATTCGCTCACATTAAAGGAATCTTAGCACTAAGCTGCTCCTTTAACTAAAGTGTTCAGGTTAAAGTGTCTACATCAGTGGTTTTCAACCTTTTTTGGTTAAGGAACCCCAGAATTAGATTGTGAAATTCTGGGGAACCCAAACCCTCGCCCCCTGTCTTTTACGCCCCCTCGTCTCTCATGTCTCTCCCCCTTCAAAATCTCCCTGTTACGCTCCCTCTTCCCGTCTTTCTTCTATACACACACTCACCCCCTCTCACTTAAACACACACACACACACTCACTTAAACACACATTCTCACCTCAACACACATTCTTACTTACACACACACTCTCACTTACACACACACACACACACTCTCACTTAAACACACACACACTCACGTAAACACACATTCTCACCTCAACACACATTCTCACTTACACACACACTCTCACTTACACACACACTCACTTACATACACACTCTCTCACACACACTCTCGCTTACACACACACACACACACACTTCTGGTGCGTGGCAAATATCCCTGCAGAGTTGCGTGCTCTCACCTGATCCTTCCTCTCCCTCCTGTCAGCCAGAATTTCAACGTGACTTCCGGCGCCGACAGGAGCAGGGAGAGGAGGGATAGCAGTGACCGGGAGGCTCCTGCTGCTGAGCTCGGGGGGGGCGCCGGGTCATTGCTATGTGGGGTAGCAGCACTTCTCCCCCCCCCCCCTCCGGCAGCCACATAATCCCTGAGGGGTGCCTGCGGAACCGCAATTGAAAATCACTCGTCTACATACTAAAAGAAAGCCAAATAATCTTGTGTAACGGGTATTCCCCCACCCAATCGCATATATGGTGTATATAAGGGGAACCTAATGTTACCTGGGGTGGTGCTTTACCTGTTAGGCTCACAGGAGGGCTGAGCTTCCGCCGTGGGGAACCTGGGGCAAATATAATATGAGTAACCCTGTACTCGGTGCAGCGCCTCCACCTGCGATGGCTCCCACCAGAGGGGGAGTGGTTCCTCGCAGGACAATATATCACTCAACACACAGTATGGATAATAACTAATGCCTTTACTAGATGACCGTACTCATGCATCACAATTCAACAAATCAACAGGTGTCCCTCCCTAGAGGAGACACTAAATAATGCATCTCGCAGGACGCTACCTCCACCTGCACCTCCACCGGATGATCCCACCCAGTGTCCAGTACCCCCACACAGTATCACCCAACCCTCAAGTGAGATAGTTATGTGTGACTGCGCAGCCACTATGTCCCGTGGGAATGTTATATGACTCGTTGGTGCACTTGTTGATTGTTACCTGCCGGGCACTCCGGTGCCCGGGCCTGCAACAGAACTTCACAAAGGATCCTGATATCTGCTGAACACAGGAACTGCCGTCCTGGGCGATCCCACCCGGATGACTGCTGCAGCAACAACGAAGGTCTGCGCCCAAACCTCTGGACAGACACGCAGCGTCTGCTGAGTCCCTAACTGACTCTGAATAGTAAGGGGCAGGGTCCCTAACCTGGGGCCTGTCCCTGACACAACTTACACTGTGGCTCAGGGCTATCTCGGGCCTCAGGGGCTGCTGGCCTAGTGCAGGGAGTCACTGACTCCTGCACCCTACCTCCTTCCCATGGCTGCTCCTGGCACTGACTGACTAGTGTGGGCTCAGCGCGCGAAATGTATCTCTTTAGGTCTGCATGGCAATCCTTCAGCCCTATTGGCTCCCTGGTGTCAGATGGGGTGCTGCTGAGGCTCATGGGACTTGTAGTCCCTTCCAAGAGCCTTCCCTGGTAGGCTAGCGTTCGCGCACTTATCACTGCGCATACGTGACTACTCAGGGCCGCCAGCCTCTCCCTAACCTGATCCGCGCATGCGCGACCCCGGCGCATGTGCACGCAACAACAATGGCGGCCCCCGCTAGCCGGGTGCGCCGCAGAGCCTCCTAAGGCTCCAACCGCTCCCTGCTCCGGCTATCACCTTTGGGAACAGCCGGCGGGTCCGTCGCTGCCTCCAGCGGCACCCGCGACTGCGCTGCCCCAAAGGAGGGGGGTCTCTAGGAGCTGACGGGGACCGGGGCTACACTTGTATTATCTTTTTTGACGGTCTCCTAGTCCACATCATATTCTTTTGGCCACAAAAACCCCAAATGTGCATTATCTTGTTCGTGTCAATTCATAACATTTTTTTGATGCGTTTTGTTTTATTTTTTAAATCCTGAAACTTTAGGATTTATGTATTAATGGAAAGAAAATGATGTGCTGCTGCATTGAGTCAAGCATGGGAGGTAATTAGAGTCATTTTAATCTTAGAGGCAAGTATGGAGGGGTGGTACATACAGTACTGTATGTTGGTCGAGCCTCAAAAGGGAATATGAAACCGAGGCATTAGTGCAGAGGTGATATGACTACTGGTCTGTCTTTATAATCAGAATGGGGAACGCCCTTTAAATGTGCTTTGGATGAGAAGCATTTTAATGAAAAAAACATACAGGGGTAAACTGTGTTGAAATGTTAGTGCTGATTTTATCACAGTGTTTAATTTATTCAATTACATTTGCTTGTGTAATCTGTCTGAGTTATAGGTCACATGTTTAAGATAGTAAAGATTCCAGACATAGAGAACAAGGGAAAAGAATTGAAAGTTGCCTATGCACTTGTAAAATGCAATGTACGTCATGGACAATAGTGGAATTTATTTATTATGGCGCTGTAAAGAATAGCTGAACAGATAGAGTACACCAACAACCTTACCCACTGGACAGAAGTGACCTCCCTGTACAACATAACTCATGTATCAACCTTAGACTATCCCTCTCCCGCTACCACACACAGTACCTAACCACTTAAGCCTCAGCCATGACACACTATTAAAATCCACAACCTTCTGAGCACCACTGTGGAAAATCATGCATAAAGCTCCAATACGTATTTATTCTCTCTTTCTAAAATTCAGCCCTCTCACTAGTTAAAAAGACTTGTGCTCCCTTATATCATCTCTATCCTCAGTGTCTGTTTGCCATCTTCAACTAATTTCTCTGCCCTATCTCTCCAGCGCCACCCTCTGCCTTATCACTTTCGCTCCATCATCTGACTTCCCAGCTTAATACTTTGCCACCACCAGTACTTTACAGAAAATGTTCATATCATTGCAGAGTGACATTTCACTACTCTAGGTCCCATAGCCTTAAATCAATCCTTAATTTCTACCTCCCTTAGCCTGGAGAAGTTGTCTCCTATCTTCTCGTGTCCTCCACTCCTACAACGTCTCCCTTGACACTATTCAGTTCCACCTCTTCCATTCCCTCTCTTCCACCAGTTAAATCTTTCTTTCAGCAGTGGCAAAATTCTCTCATCTTTCAAGAAAGCCTTTGTCACACCCATACTAAAGAAGCCCTCGCTCCATCTCACCTCCCCTTCCGACTTTCACCCAATCTCCCTGCTAGGGATGCTATAAACTCGCTTCTTGACAGTCTACAGTCTGAATTCCATTTTAATGACTCCACTGACACTGCTCTAGCATATGTCACCAAATAACTTTTGACAGCTAAATCCATGGGAAGGTTATCCCTATGTAAGGGGTGCTCACCACAAACAAGACGGGACCGTGAGGCTGAGGTGGGGATGTTAGTGTAAACCGACCTCCAGCCGCGTGAGCGCGTCTAGAGTGCAGCGTGATAGTCATATAGCCGGGTCAGGGTTGGAGAAGTGAGGATAGTCGTAATACTCGGCATGGTCAGGGGTTGGAGAAGTCGGATGGTCGTATAGAGGGCAGCCGGGGTCCAGAGGCAGAGAAGGTAGAGGTCCAGCTGCAAGCAGAGGTTGAGGTAGAGAGAAGTCGGGGGTCCAGGTACAAGACAAGGTCAAAACACAGAGAGGAAAGACAGGATCAAGAATGCACAAGGCAAAGGGAAAAGGCAACAGATCCTTGAGGTAAGCACTATGTTCAGGAACGAATAATTATGCTCATCCAATTTGCCAGAGGGCTGGCTGAGCATATAAAGGGCAGGCAACCAATGAGCAGCTAGCAAGCAGCTGCCAGAGATTAACATGAAACACCCACTAGTAAGCAGGCGCTCAATAGTAGAGCGGAGGCGGAGTGAGCCGCAGGTGCATGTGATCCTGGGTTAGGGTGGAGTTAGGGATTAACCCCTTGAGTGCTCTTCATGATGCGCAGCCGGTGCGTGGTTTCCTGTGGGCGGGATGCGTCACCCGCGTTGTCACGGAATGTGACGTGGGGGCAGAGCCTAAGACCGAATATGGAGGGATCCCCCTGTCTGATGATGCGACGCCTGTGGGTAGATTCTCTGGTCTGGGTCGCGTCACCTGTGTCGTCACGGGTCCTGGGGTGAAGCCTAGCGCCGATCCTCACACCCTACTAATTCTAATAGACCTCTCTGCTGCTGTTAACACTGTGTAGAATCCCCTCCACTTTCACATACTACACTTTTTGGAATGTTCAGGACACTACCCTTTCATGGTTCACTTACAGTATCTGACGGACAGATAATTCAGTGTTTCATTGCTGGCATCTCCTCATCTCCACTTTTACTGCCTGCTGGTGTCCTCCATGAACCCGCATAGGGCCTTGCTCTCTGCTCTTTTCCCTAAATGCCACCACACTGAAACCTGAGTTTTTTCTTACTTTTAAAAATGAATTTATCTTCCATTATCTCAAACACAATGTTTGGGAGCCATCCTACCACTCCTTTACTCCTTACATTCATCTATCACATTTGGTCCCTAACCAAATCTGTCTTCCATCTACTAAACATTACTACAAGATGCATATTTCTCACCTCCGAAACAACCCAAATCCTTACATATTCACCTACAATATTGTGTATTAAGTACTGTACTTCAACCGTTTCTTAAATGGACTTCTTCTCTTCAGCCTTGTCCAGTCCTTATTAATTAATAAATGATACTGCAATGATTGTTCACTTCAAGCATGGTTCGCCCTCTGTTGCTTTACTATGCAAATCCCTGAACTGACTACCTACTGTATAACCTTTAGATTTAAATTCAACATTTTAGTCTTGAGTTACAAAGCTCTTCACAAGACTGCAACATTTACATTGCACCTGAGGAAGGGAGATCCCCAAAACGTTGTGTGTTTGCAACCTGCAAATAAAACAGTTTATCATGCTATAATGTCTGGTGTCAGACTGTATTAGAACAGTGCGGCAAGAAGATATCCAGCTCCAAGTTTAACTACCTCGTAGAAGTGGCGTGGAAGTGGGATCCCAGCCACTCTTCAACTGCCTGCACCTTACAAAGAAAAGGACACACACTACAATTATCTAAAAGGAGTGGGGTAAGATCAGAAACTTTTAACCTGACTGTTTATAGCATCTTATATATACCCCCACACTTCCTATGACCTGCTCATCTTCTCTCATAATTTTTTCCAACTTCTACAGCATCTCAATACTTGAAAACATACTTGGAAACGAGAGGTAACTCTCAATGTATTACTTCCTGGTAACACATTTTATCAATAAAAATCTCCAAGATTTCCCCTGAGCCTCACCTTCTCGACCACACAAGTTCCTTAAGAACTCACATCTTCAAAGTGTCCTTTCCAATGCTCTCCTGGTACCCTCTTCACAATGAACAACCTGATTAACTCATATCATACATCCTAAGAACACCACCCTTCTCTCCCCACTGATCATTTTGTGTCTTCGTCCCATTTCCACCTCTTCGGTTTTTAGCTCTTTGAAACAAGGACTTCCTGACTTATTGTGCATAACCTGATACTAATCTATCGGCCATGCTTGTTATTGTTTGACGCCATCGCTTGTACTGTGCTGCGGAACGTGGTGCATTATAAATTAATAATAATCATCATCATTATTAATATTATTATTATTCTGAGACAAATATTCTTGTCCGGAACATTTAAAAGTTAAATATCTCAGGAACCAGATTTTTGGAGCTCTGACCATGGTTCAGCTCTGGAGAGCAGCAAAGGGAAAGTCATTTAACACAAATTTCTCTCATTCAAGGAAATATGTTGCTTTAAAGTCTTACAATTATTTTATTTATTGGAGTTTGTCATCAAAGGGACTCATATTTAATGCATTAGGCAGGAAAGAACACCAGGGGTATAGTTAGGCTGTCCCCAGTGACTAGCTTAGACTCACAGGAATAGCTTGGAGCCCAACAACTGGGTTTAAAGTTAATTTAAATGAATGGGCCATAAGATACATACAGTACATGTCAACTCACTTAATTGGAGTTCAGCATCAGCTTATGATAGACTATAATGGAGTCTCACTGGTTAAATAAAGCACTTTTCAATTCAAATATTGTACCATTTTTTAATCCAAACCCAAATTTCACTGATTTTGCTTCTTGGCTGTTGGAGTCCCTGAAAGTGCCTTATGGCTGAGCACCAATTATTAAATATGGCCATTAATCCATTTGCTCTCAAATATGTGTAGCCATGGCTGGCCCAGGCTATCTTTCTGTCTTCCTGCCATGTAAGACCTGGTTGCTGCAGGCGGTGGCAGGCTATCCTGCGGGGTTTACCCCCCTTCATGCAGCCTCTTTGAGTGGCAGGATTAGAGGTGGGACGTGGTCTGCGAGTTACCCAATCCGGGTGCAGCCCAGGCACCCTCCCCTTCTGCACTAAGGAGGAGGCACTCTAAATTATAGTAGTTCTAGTCTCTCCCTCAAGGGATAAAGACGTGCAATTGAGCCCCTTAAGGGGGCTCATATTACCACCAGACTACTGAGAGACCTGACATATGACAGAGGGCCTAGGTACCATCCAGAGGCCTGGGATCCTATGCTGAGAAAGGTATTCGCTGTAATAACAAACACCTGCAGTGGATGCAATAAAAGGATCCTGTCTCTATATACTCCCTGCCTAAGTTACAGTCTATTGGGCAGTATAAAAGTTATGTTCCACTATGGGGACAGTCTCCTGCTATGCTGGAGCCTGCTGTGGATGAAAGTGCTGTCACCTGAGGAGGAACCCTGAGTCAACAAGCAAAAGCCTGTCCTGTTTACCCATACCAGTGCAGACCCTCAGCATCGCCTGGAACCTCACAGGTATGAAGCACCACATCACCGGTAGCAAAGGCCAGATCTCCCAAAGGGGGAGTGGGGAGGAAGCAGAGCTACATATGCTTTCTCTTAATTAAAGGTCTTTCTGGCAGCAAATAGGTTAACTGTTTTACCTTTGACTCTAGCCAATATAAATACTTGTTTGTACCTGCCAGGCATCATGTAATAACATGAATGTGATTTGATGGCTGTACATCTTTCTTTCATTAACAGTAATTAACCAATACATTTCCTGAAGCGAATACCCAGATAAGATCATGTGGGAGTTTTGGCTTGTTAACGTCTTTTAAGTTGGGAAATTATGTAAACTTAATTAACTATCTTGGCTTCCTAAACAGCTATATTATGGAAACAAAAATAATAAAATAGAATAAAAAGAGTTATGCTGACCACTTCCGCTGGTAGGACTGTCTGGTTAGGCTGCAAAGTTGACTTCAGCAGTGTTCCACTCCTAGGGACAGCCTCAATACAGGCTTAGCACCACCCCTACGTGTTTTGTGTTGGTATCCACTTCATCAGGACATAGCAGTGCTGTGCAATCATACCACAATTTACTGTATATATATGTAACCCCCTTTATAGGATACAGCTACAGTATGTGTGCATGCTGCCCCCTGGATGACTCCCCTCTGTGTGTACTGCTGGAGTCTCCAGACTCCAGAGATAATGACTGAGAGCTTAAAGAAGGATTCCTGTGACAGGTTAGGATGTGTAAGACAGCAGCAGCAACTACAACTCCCAGAATCCCCGCTGCTGAGATAGGATCTCATAACATTGCAGCCAATCAGGACAAAGTATCATTGGTCTGTGACTCAGAGTAATGCAAGAAGAGAAATGAAAAGAGCACATGAAGAAGAGAGAGATCTACAGAGACCCAGGAGATAAAACAAAGTAACAGGAAATGCTCGCTCTACCAGTAGAGTGCTAACCAAAGATAATCAGCTTCCTAGGAAGCTTAATATATGCAAAAACAAAGGGGGGGGGGAGAGGGAAAGAGAGATATCATTTTGATTGGTGCACTCCTAAATAAATCCCAAAGTGAGCCAGTTCAAAGTTAGGCTAAGGTCCCAGTGCCTCCGCTGCACGCGCGCCCGCGAGGCTGGCGGCGTGTGCAGCCGTTTCCCCGGTCAGCAGTGACCTGCCGGAAGAGAGACCAGGGGGGGAGCGTGGCGGGGCCTAGCGCTCCGTCGCGAGTCCTGCTCTCAATTCTATTGAGAGCAGGAGAAACTCTCGCCACAGGACTGCGGCCCCACCCCTCGCAGCGGGCCTGGCGCCATTGAGGGGAGGGCTCTCATCCCTGCAGCGTCCGCCACAGCGGGCGCTGCAGTAGCATGCGGGGACAAACCCTTAGATACTATGACAATATTCGTACCGGCTTGGGCCTCTCTTAGCACAGATAAACCGTATTCCTTACGTCTGGTAATTGCCTCACATGTGGTTCAGGAGTAACCTATGTTTGACACAAATACCTGGATGTATAGGGTATTTATAAGATCACACTATAAATAAAAATTAAAATAAACTTTAATACATCCTATAATTAATAGAATACACTCAAACTTAAAATAACAATTAAAATATGAGGGTAACTAATATGTATATGCGGCTAATACAGACACTGTTGGTAGTGGATGTATATATAATCCTTAATCCAGGCTATAATGGTTAGATAACGACAGGCTGGTATCTATTACTAATCTCGCTGACAAAATGAGCCTATTGTATATAAATCACTATTGTCCTGAAGGAGCTGTTACTAGCAAGTTCTGAGTCATTGAAAAACCTGTCTATAGCTTTAATAACCATAAAGTATTCCACAAATATGTAGTAGCCATGACATGTTTGTGAAAGAAAAAAATGTGAAAAAGCGCTAAAGTCTAAACCCCAATGTGATATATCATAAATAATAACTTTAACATAAAGGTAGGCTGCCTGGTACCTACTGCTAGTACAAACAGATAACAACGTGAAAAAGAAAAAAAACCTGGCGCCAAAAGTTCAAATGGAAAGTCCTGTGATCCTCAAGGAATCTGCACGCATGCTTGACAGGCCATGGAACGAGAAAAAGAAAAACAAACACAAATCATAGCGTAACACTGCAGGGTAAAACAGTACTACACTAAAAAACATAAAACAGTGAGACTCCTAGTGACAATTATAATATAAACAATTTATTAAAACTAGAACTATGCTATAAAATAAGCACTGAAATAATATGAGAACCATGACATGTTTGGCTACTATTCTGCCCTGCCCTGACATATCAGTCCTGGTAACAGCAGGCAGTGTTAGGACCAATCACGGGTTTTCCCCACTCAGGCAGTACCATTGAGTGACAGGGGAGGAGGTGGGGTCAGGTCTGTGTTCTACACAATCTTGGGTTCAGACCTGGTTCCTCCCCCTACTGTGCTCAAGAGGGTTGCATCTCCAAATTGTTAGTTGATCTCTACCGTGAGAGAGACAAGGTATCACACCGGGCTGCTGTGCACTGGCAGGCCCAGGTTTCCTTCACTTCGGGGGAGTGAGTGATTACCTATTCCCCTGGTCTTGCTATGCTAGAGGATCAGGGAATAGCTAGGACTACTGCGGGGGCCCTTGACCCGTAGTGCAGGTCCAGGGACCATCTGAAGTTTGAGAGACCAGAGCTGTGACTGCATTGAGCATAGTTGCCAAGAGACTGCGCTGAGAGAAGAAGAATAATAAAACCGTTCTGTTATATATACCTCCTGCTGGTGTGTAATCTTTCCTGAGGGAGAGGAGTCTGTTCTACTGTGGGAGATTACCTTCATACATCTGGAGCCTACAGCAGAGTACCATGAAGTAAATGTCATGTATGTACCCCAGAAGCCTGTTCTGCAGTCCCCACAACCATCGGCAGACACCTAAGCCTCTTGAGAACCAACAGGTAGCATGCACCATACACCTGGTAACAGGGGGATCTCCCATAGGGTGGTGGGGGGGGGGGGAAACACCGTTACAAATAGAATCTTTGGTAGCAGGTAACTGGAGATCACCTTTAGATAGGGAGAGATCAGTTGTACGAGGATGCACTCTAAAATGGTGACACACTTAGACTTGATACTTAATATAATAAACTGGCAAACCTGGCAAAGGTGTGAAGCAAACAGTCTGTGCCCATGGAAATACTAGGCAATTGATGCTGATATTCCTTTGATGGATCAAAGAGAGACTGTTTATCGCTGTAACTTTGCAGTGTCCTCCACAGCAAATTCTAACCCTTTGCTGGTATATGGGACCAAACATCTGCAGAATGTTGTTAGACTCTAAAATTGAAAAGATGAACTTTAAATAACAGGTCTATGGACCAAGGTCTAAGCCATGGATAATGGTGTTAATGGTGTGATCATCCTGTGATGAAGAAAGTTACAACCGTATGATGGTAAGATTAGTGAGGGTATGAAGCCACAAGCCTGTTCATTGTGCAGTACACGGCATGTGATTCTGATTCCCCCTCTTGCTGTAGACTTCTAACTTGGTTTTCTCCATTGCTGCTAGATACTGAGCGCACGAGATGTAAGTATAACCGGTCTGTGTTATAGGATAAATGCCACGCAGCAGAATCGGATCGCGATTAGACAGGCTTTGTGAAAATCACTCCTTCTGCTTCTAACTTCTTCCCAAACAGCATAACAGTATGAGGGGTTAGACGCAGAAGGAGTATCTGATTCTGCTGCACGGCATTTATCTGTAGCCAGGTCTCCCTTGCCCTCCCCCCCTTACCTCCGATGCGGGCGCGGGGAAAGGGGAGGCTTCTGCGGCTGTAGAAAAACCCCATGCGCACCATCTGTTAGGTTCGTACTAATTATAATGGGCCGCGGACCACCTCGGTCAGCTTGCCATGGTGACTGGAAACAGTAAGATCGCTAGCTCGATGGGGTCTTCGAAGAAGAATCCCAGATGTCAGGCCTCCCTATCTACCGCATACATGACGCGAATGCCAGGGTAAAGGTCTGGCACAGAAACCTCTTGTTGCCCATCCCACAAGTGGGAGAAAGTGACCCTGAACCAGAGACAATAGTAACGGCCAGTAGGCCAGAGGGATCTGAAGAGCACTCAGATACAATAGTTGACTCAAATCAGGATCCTATGGAAGGAACCTCTGCTGGTTCAAATAAAGAATGGTGGGCACCTCCCGAAGGAGCATAGGGTAATGGGCCCGCGCCTCAGTTACCTTCAACAAGCTGTCCACTGGACCCAAGAAGCCCGAGCTTCGTTCTGTTAAGAGACAGTACTGAGACTGATTCAATCCTTAACAGAGGGTAAGGGTCCCAAACCAATGGTGGCAACTCCCAAGAGGAAGATGCTGCAGAAGAAACACGTAGGAGTTAGCGAATGAGACGCCCTCCCACTAGAGTGGCCTATGGTTCGTTAGGGGGACCCCACTATGTGTCTCAGCAGCTGGTTCAGAACGAGCTGGGTTTGATCATAGCCATGTTCACTGAGCTGCTCAATTTTGTTTAGAGCATGTACAGTATCAGTTAAGTTGTATGATAATAATGCATTGTTATTATATAGCTGTGTGCAAATGTGTATGATGTTCCCAAGCGGGGTCATTGGATTCTCCACCAGGGGGAGGATGTAGCCAGATCTCCCTTATCTCCCCCCCTCCTTACCTCCGATGCGAGCGCGGGAAGGGGGAGCCTTCTGCAGCAGTCAGCGGGGCTGCCAGGCTACCGGGGAGCCTCTTAGGAGAGGCTGCCGGTGGGCATAACAAGCGCTGGAGCTCCAGAGCTTTGCGGCAGCCCAAGTATACAGGGCGCAGACATCTTAGTGACGCGCATGCGTATTGAGTGCCTTGCGCATACGCAGTACAGCCGAGAGCGGCGGCCATCTTCGGAGAGGCTCCGCGTGGGACTACAGGTCCCAGGAGCCTCAGGGAGATGCTGGACTACATGGGCAGCAAAGCCAATAGGGCTGCTGGAATCACGGGAAGCAGGGAGAGTAGGTTTGGCGCGAAGCACAGGTGCGTTCAGTCGGAGACCAGGAGGTAACTAGAGAAATAGTGTCAAGGGAGCAGTGTTTCCCTGGACTAGGCCTAGGTTTGCCCCTTAGGCCGCAGATAGGCCCTCACTCTCTTCCAGCTTGTGGTGCTGTAGGGAAGGCCCCAGATAGGGACGCTCACCTTAGCCCTGATAGTGACAGCCAACGCAGCTGTGAGAAGCACCACACGGTGACTTGCGGTCTGTGGTCTTGGACCAGACCACCAGATACTAAGAGACTCTTTATGGTGAGACCCTCCAGATGGATCCTTTATCTCCAGCAGTACCGGGGTACAGGAGTGCCCCGGGAGGTATCTTCAAGTGCACCAACGGCCCCACACACACTGGGGGTAGCGCTACTCGACACACCTTGGGTGGGCTTGGCTCTGTGGACACTGGCTGGCTAGGTGCCCAGGGCACTCAGTACTTTGGGGGATTTCACTAGGGTGTGTATATCCATTGTGGTATGGGCATAGCCCAGTGGGGGTCTTGTGTGATATCGGGTGCATTGTGAATACCGCTATATATATATTTGCATGTATATGTTCAGTAAAGATATGTTTGTATTACCAACGTGTGTATACTTATTCTGAAATTGGATCCTGTGAGGGGTTATCCTGCTGCGCTAGGATCCCTCGCAGGTGGAGGCGCTGTAACCAAGAGACGAGACAACCCCAGGCTTCCAGCGGTGGAGGCTTAGGCCTCCTGTAAGCCACACAGGTAACCGCTGTATGGGTAGTTCCCTTAGACACGGGGAAAAAAGGCTACATATCCTATCACAAAGACCGGTTATACTTACATCTCGTGGGCTCAGTATCTAGCAGCAACGGAGAAAGCCGAGTTAGAAGTCTCCAGCAAGAGGGGGAATCAGAATCACATGCCGTGTACTGCACAATGTACAGGCTTGTGGCTTCATACCCTCACTAATCTTGCCATCATACGGTTGTAACTTTCTTCATCACAGGATGATCACACCATTAACACCATTATCCATGGTTTATATGTGCAACATATCCACATCATAGAGGCAATAAGTATTTAGCAGATCAACCCCGGGGCCATCAGAATCACCTACCTGTATTACACCATGTACAGGTAGGCTGATTCATACCCCTATGTAGACCTATTATTTAAAGTTCATCTCTAAACAATCTAAGAGTCTAACAACATTCTGCAGATGTTTGGTCCCATATACCAGCAAAGGGTTAGAATTTGCTGTGGAGGACACTGTAAATTTACAGAGATAAACAGTCTCTCTTTGATCCATCCAACGAATATCAGCATCAATTGCCTAGTATTTCCATGGGCACAGACTGTTTGCTTCACACCTTTGCCAGGTCTGCCAGTTTATTTAATTAAGTATCAAGTCTAAGAGTGTGTCACCATATTAGAGTGCATCTTGTACAACTGATCTCTCCCTATCTAAAGGTGATCTCCAGTTACCTGCTACCAAAGATTCTATTTGTGGAATATTTTATGGGTATTAAAGCTACTGTACAGACAGGCTTTTAATGAATCAGAACTTGCTAGTAACCGCTCCTTCAGGACAATAGTGATTTAAATACAATAGGCTCATTTTGTCAGTGAGATTAGTAATAGATACCAGCCTGTCGTTATCTAACCATTATAGCTTGGATTAAGGATTATATATACATCCACTACCAAC
Organism: Ascaphus truei; assembly: GCF_040206685.1. Taxonomy (NCBI): domain Eukaryota; kingdom Metazoa; phylum Chordata; class Amphibia; order Anura; family Ascaphidae; genus Ascaphus; species Ascaphus truei. The sequence continues at coordinate 17,810,719 of NC_134483.1, forward strand.
AGTGTCTGTATTAGCCGCATATACATATTAGTCACCCTCATATTTTAATTGTTCTTTTAAAGTTTGAGTGTATTCTATTAATTATATATATATATATATCTGTAGCCCTGGTAAGAAATTGGGCTATAGTTCTATCCTCCTCCTGGTATAATCCCTGGTAAGGGCAGGTTGCCAGGAGTTATCATGGGTTTCCCCCACTTCAAGCACTGCCCTGAGTGGTGGAGGTAGGTCACCTGACCCTGTGTCAAAGCAAGAGGCACAGGGGCGGTGCCTGCTGAGATCATATAAGAGCAGTGCAGTTCCTATTTAGTGTTGTGTCTGTTCTGTCAGTCTGACAGTAGTGATAATGAGTTAGGAGGAGAGGAGTGATCATCTCATGAGTAGAGCTGATCTAGCTATAGTTAGTAAGGTGGAACCAAGTACCTCTCACCCTGCATAGGGGGTGAGGGAAGAGCTAGCCCCACTCTGGATGCCTTCGGTCCAGAGTGGTGGCAGGGAACATCACAAGGGAGAACAGTTAGTGGACTGTCCATGAACTGTACCTGTCGGCTGCTGCTGCTGCCCTGCTGTGAATAAAGAGACTGCTGCTTTTAAAGATAACCCTACAGTAGCGACATACTTTATTAAAGTAAATGCCGGCGGCATGCCGGGATCTACCCCAGCTGCCGCCAGTCAAAAACGCGCGCCGCCGCGTTTCCCCCACGCACCCCCCCTCCACATCGCGCGCAATTACCCCCCCAAAGACACCCCGAACCCGGCTTCTACTCTGCCCCTCTGCTTCCCCGCACCCCCGCTTACCTAGATTTGAACTCCAGGGGTGTCGGGGAAGCCTGGGGAAGCCGGGGAAGACGGGGAAGACGGGGAAGCCGGGCGCGCTTGTGACTGTGACGTCACAGTGCGCCGCCACGCGCCGCGGCTACCCGCTTCCCAGCCTCATACAGCCAGCGGCATTTGCTCGAATAATAGCTGCCGCTGCTGTATGTGAGACTGGAATCTCTCATCCCTGTGGGGAATCTCTGTGGTAAGGATTCCACCCCGCATTCCTGGGTCTTACTATAGATATAAGATAGATGGAGGCGCTGCACCATTGAACCAGAATGAAGGCATTCACCCCAGTAACCTGTTCCTTTTATCCCCCATGTCATCGCGGGAGACTCAGGCCCTCCTGTTGCCAGTAGGTATGCACCACACAGAGACACCTAGCTAGACCCCAGAACACCTTAGGGGACCCGATATGCGATTGGGAGGGGGAAGATGGGCTAGATTTGGAGGCACTGCTGAGATTGCTGAGAGCAACAGGACAGGTTTTCTTTGTGCAGTTGCCGTCCCTGCAGGGGAAGAAAAATATGAAAGCTGAGTAGCTCAGGCCACGAGGATGCTAGAGGAATGGCAGTGTAGTGACAATGTAAAGATGCAGCACCTGTCTAACGGTTTAAGAGAAGAGGCTGGCAATGTCATTATCGGATGACTCGCCCAAACGCTTCTGCAGAGGAGTACTTAAATGCAATAGAAAGTGTGTATGAAAAAACGTCAAAATGGGGTGTAACTAAAGAATGCCTAGAGGCCGGAAGACTATTCCAGGTCCTGAGGGGAACCAAGTACAACGACCCCATTACTATATGATATTGGCTGCACAAAAAAGCGGAACACCCTCCTAACCCCCACCCCCGTTTACCCAGTAGTACTTACAGAATTATGGGAGCAGGAGCATCGCTCATGCACTCAGGGCATTAAGACATGTGTTATAGAGACCACCACAATTCAATCAACCAAAGCTAGTGGTGGTGATAGTCTGGGAGGATTACATCGGGACCCAGATTTGAACATACGGTTGAAGTATGGAACTATGTGCCAACCGGTTTCTACGAGCAGGAGCACTGCTCACGATTGAGCGTTAATGATCATTTTAGATATCAGCCTACTTTTCAAAGGAGGCCCAAAAGTTGAAACATTGGAGTGGTATGCTGCAAGTGTGGTGTAGATGGACATGGGACATTTCACTGTACCCTCCCTGAAAATACACATAAAGTAATCCAGAAGCTTAATCAGAAGATCAAGCAGCATGGGAAACGACACTGGAACTCAGTGAAGGAGCATACTGGGCCCACTGGGAGCAAGGCTCCGCAAAGACTGTCCCTGCCAAGAGACCAGACTAACCCCATCTGCCTAGAAAACATCTTGGCCCTTCAACACGAGTGGAAAGCAAGAATAGAAGGAAAGATGCGACGTCCTCCTGGATCCCAGGTGTCCATTATATTTAAGAACAAAGAGGAGGATCCAGAGCACTACGGATTTGTAGAAAAGAAATGTATTCTAGGCACACACAACGTTTCGAGCTGTACAAAGCTCTTTCTCAAGTGACTGGCCAGTCACTTGAGAAAGACCTTTGTACAGCTCGAAACGTTGTGTGTGCCTAGAATACATTTCTTTTCTACAAATCCGTAATGCCCTGGATCCTCCTCTTTGTTCACATCTACTGAAATCACACCTGACAGGTTTTGTCCCTGAACCAGGGCGCACCGGTACCTCTTAATCGCAAGTATATTGCTTTATTATATACATTCAGGTGTGCAGACATAACTCTTTATTGTATTCCATTATATTTAAGCCATGGTATGACAAACACCTGAAACATCTGCCATTACAGCCATTGAAGGAGCTGATTGTGTGGGGCCTCAGTGATGCAAGCTACCCATACCTGGGGTATGTAGTGGTGGAATTGGAATTTCCAAAGAAGGTCACAGGAGTGTCGGGACATCTGACAGTGGTTGCATTAATATGTCTGGAAGTCCAAAGTAAGGATGAGACTGGGGCTATTATCGGGACAAATGCCAATAACTTTTGTCAACGAGCCAAATTGTGCTAGGCGGTGGGCGGAGACAACTATGGTGGTACACTGGCCCTTCACCCACTATGCCTGAAAGCCTATCAAAGAGCTGAGAAGAAAACTGTGGACCTGAATGATGGACTGATTGGAGAGGTCAGATGGATGGGGCTTTCTCAAGTAAGAATGCCCCCCAATAGAATACATACAATAGAAGAGAAGGTAACTCTTCTTTGATCATTAGAAGGTTCCATAGTTATGAGCGATAGCCCTCTGCATGGAGGGTACTTTATCCTAAGAATTTCTGTAAGACCATCTGGAAGGTCTCTTTGTTGGAGGAGCTCCTCAGAAGTGGTTGTATTTTTTCAATTAAATTTTTTTTATATCTTATAATATCTGCTTCTTTATTACACACATTTATAGTGTATTGAACTTTATCACTTTCAGTAATTCATTTATCACTACTCTATAATTTTTTTAGGTAGTTCCACTTTGGGTCTGTACAAAAATAACAAAAGGAAACGCACACCATAAATATGCAACAACAAAAAAATATCTTATATATAATATTATAAATAATTTTATTGGCCCAATGTTTCAGCTATCGACTTGATAAAAGCTCTGGAGAGTATCCGAAATGTTGGGCCAATAAAATACATTTTTTGCATATTTATGGTGTGCCTACTCCTTTGTTATTTATATATTAGAAGACCTTGGCACAAAAAATGGCATAGTATCAAAACACTGAGACAATTTGTGGTGGGGGAATTTTGCCCTCACATGAACCCTACTTGGGTAGAAGCAAACCTGGGAATCTTTCTTTAGATGTTGCCTGGTAGGAACAGGTTTTCTCATCTCTTGAGACCGTACCTCAAAAGGAATAAACAAAAAATAGTATAGACCTTTTTCTAATATACACAAAGCAAATTAAAATCGCACTCACAAAGTTTCAATAAAAGTGGCACATCAGTGGGAAACGTCCGGACACACGGAGCATCAGATGGAACCACTGAGTGCTCCTGTCCTCTTGGCTCGGTACTCGCGAAATGACTATATAGAGAAGGAAATGTATGTGGAATCAATTACACCTTTACAGGTGCATCGAAAAAAAAGTCCCCAAATTGGTATCTACATGGAGACCACACGGTGTTAACGCTCTCAATGTGTGGATCCAGAAAGTCTCCTGTTGTGAGAGTTTTGTGACATTATTGCCACTTCTCCAATCTGATTTGATTTTTTCAATACCAATACATTGAAAGCCTTTAGGATCCTGAGAGTGTGCTTCCCTAATGTCTTGAAAGGCTATGTTGTTTAAAACCTATTTGCCTATTTCTTACATGTTCCGCTAATCTTAATTTCAGTTAGCGTGTTATTCTCCCAATGTATTGATTCTGACAAGGACATTGCAGTAAATACATCATCCGTGTCAAAATTAATGATCTAACCACAAACATTTATTTAGTTTGAGTTGATGTAAAATGCTTGCAATGTTTAGATTCATCTGGATCCAATCTGCGAGCCTTACATCGTAGATATTTATAGAATCCTTTGACCTTATCTTTAGAATGTTCTGGTAAAGATTTGAATTTCTTTAGACAGCTTGGGGCCAATTTTTCTTAAGAATTCGAGTCCAGGTAAAAAAAATGATCTCTTACCTACCTGACTGTACAATTAGATGCTTTTTAGAATGTGCCAATGTCGGGTTATTATGTTTTTAATTTTAGGGCACAGTCGATATATATTGTGTTATGAATGGGATTTTAATTTCTCATTTGGTATTCTCTCTCATTTCTGTACTTTGTCATATGCTTTTTACCAGACATTAAAACAGTTATGGAGGGTAAAATAAATTGACAGAAGCCCCCCACCCTATTTATTTATTTATTAAATGTGTTACCAGGAAGTAATACATTGAGAGTTACCGCTCGTTTTCAAGTATGTCCTGGACATAGAGTTAAGATGACAAATAATACATGGTTACAAATACATAATTAACAAACAACACACAGAACCTCAGCAAGCTCTTTTTGGGAACCCCTGAGCCCCCACAAAATATGTATGTATATAAGTGTCAAAAAGGAGAGCTATTGAGCGTGGCAAATGTATACAACAAGCAACAGAGAAGCCCAATGCTACATCCAACATGACAGAAATACACAGTAAAATACTTATATATTAAGCTCCCTTAGGGTAGTGGTGGGAGACTGTTCCCCTTACTCTATCAGGGAGTAAGGGAAGATCTAGGACTGCTCTTGGTGGCCTTTGGCTGGGAGTGAAGGTCCAGGGACATCCTGAGGGTGAAGGCCCTAATCTCCAGTACCCTGTGGTAGCTGTGTATGCTGTGCAGTGTACAGTGAGAATAAAGTGTTCCAGTTGTTCATTATACCTCCTTGCCTGAGACTGAAATCTATTAGGGGGGAGAGTGAAGAGTTCTCTTGCAGGGATTTCACCCCGTATCCCTGGGGTCTGCACGAGATGGAGGTGCTGTCACCGTGAGTACGATTCAGTAATGCCCCAGAAGCCTGTTCTGACATCCCCTACCGTCATATGGGAGACTCTGATCAACTGTAAGCCAGCAGGTATGCACCACACTACTCCATGTAACAGTATAGTTTTTCCAGTACTAGACCCTATCTGCGATTGGGGGGGGGGGGGCAAATACATAGTTACATAAGTGAACAGAGTACAGTATACATTATATACAAGACATTGCATGCACAGTAAAAGATAATATATATTAATTATAGGCATATGTAACAGTTACAGACCAGATTAAAATGTGAGACAGCTTTAACTTTGAAAGAACTTAGACTGGAGGCGGCTGTGAGAGTCTCCGGTAGATTGTTCCAGTTGTTAGGTGCACGGTAAGAGAAGGACGAGCAGCCGGATACTTTGCTGAACCTTGGAATCATGAACAGTTTTTTGTAGTCTGTACACCGTAGGGTGTACAATAAATATGACTATCATTTGTGGTGCATTTGCATGTCTCAGAGAGGTCTGCAACCCTGTCTTTCCCCATTGTCACTTAGCAAACAGTACTTCCAGAACAGCCAGGGATTCTGGGTAATTTGCATGTCATTACCCAGAATCCCTGGCTGCCGTGGAAGCACTATTTGCTAGGCAGTAATGGGGAAAGACAGGGTTGCAGACCTCTCTGAGACATGCAAATGCACCACAAATTGTATATTTATGTACTGTTCATCATATGCTTTTAGAATAATCTCCAATTTCCCACAAAGCTTCACAACCCCACACTCAGTTGTACATGATATTAAAAAAAATACATAAAAGAAATTAAAAAAGGAAACATACAGTATTAGGGTGTAAAAAGTCCTGCTGTAAGGGTCAAATACAATACACTATTTTGAAACACTTACATGTGATAGGCTGATTTGATCATATATCATTTTGTAATAATAATATATATAAATAATATAATATATAAAATAATATAGTTTTTCGCTATACACCTGCATTCTGCTCAAGGATTTCTTCTGTCTAACACTCTTGTATCTAAAGCCCTCTCCCACCTTAAACCTTTCTTACTGACTGCCCCACACCTCTTGAATGCCCTTCCCTCAATGTCCGACATGCACCCTCTCTATTCACCTTTAAGACCTATCTAAAAACACACTACTTTAACAAAGCATATGGGTAGCTGCGCTGGCATATACCGTACATCTCATCTACAGATGCAGCGGCTGTTATTGAAACACATCACGCGGTGTATACCTCGGAATACCCATGTCATGGCGCGGGATTTCTTCCAACCTTACCGCCTTTGGACGCGAGTGCAGGTGAGTGCAGAAAATGGCATTTTAGTGTTCTGGCTTTTAAAAACCTGAAATTGACACAGTAGCACAGTACTGTACACATTACAATTCATTCATTTCATTGCATTTAATTGCACAGAATCTTTGAAATTCAAACAAAGCATCTGTGATAAACACGTGTGCCTGGGGCGATTGGCGGCGTTCATGCCGCGTGCAGTACAGCAGCGCACACGAAAACGGCTCCATGATTTCTTCGAATAACGGCCGCTGCATCTGTTTGCATCCTTTGCAAACGCACTAACCACACTCCTACTGTCTCTGTAAATTCTCCCTAATTCTCTAAATCCCCTAAATCTCTGCAAAAGCCCTATTTCAGGGTATATACTGTAGATTAATGAAATTGCTTTAATTTGCAGCTGTAAAACAGCAAATTGATAGTGGAAATGTGTGATTTTTGAGAAATATTTCGCTCTTGAAGGTTCAACAAACTGGTTTACCAGGAATCCAATGTTGGCTAAAAAAATGTTAAAAGTCTGCGAATGCATTTTGGAAAGTGTGAAACATAACTAGCCCTTAGTGCCCCTAAAGGCCCTTTCATGGTCTTAGCAGCAGTTAATAAGTGTTTGCCTTAATTTAATGTTACTGTATACATGGGTTTTGTGATACAATGTCAAGCTTATTGAGAGGAGAAACCATAAATTAATTTGCACATTACAATCACAACAACTCTGCCATGTAACAGAATGAGATAGGGCGACAAACACCCCAATATTTAAGCTTCTTTGTGGAGACCGGTAATGGTGTTCTAGTTTTCGTTCTAAATGCGTTTTTGAGTTTTGGTTCTAAAAATATTATGGTTTTGGTTTTGCATTTGGTTTTACGATATAAGGTTCTGGTTTTGTATTTGGTTTCACGATATAAGGTTCTGGTTTTGTATTTGATTTGTATTTGGTTTTACGATATAAGGTTCTGGTTGGTTCTGATGTCACACACCAGGTCTTGCCCATCTCTAATGTCTTGTAATGTGCTGATAGCTAATATCATCTAATTGTCCGTTAGACTCAATAAGGTCACACGTCTAAGCACCAATGGGTTAATTAGTCCCTAGCTGAAGTAAGGGTTGAGTTAGGGACACATGATGATGCCCCAAATTGTACCTTCCATGGGGAACAACTATTGTGGGATCCTGCCTCCCCTTCTGTGGGGACAGTCGGACACCACGTGTTGCCTTACCAGGAGGACTTTAAGCCATCTAGCAGTGGTCTAGGTCATGTGGGCAGGTGCACATCTTGAGGTCAAAGGTGTGACAGAATGGAGCGGCAGGGCTTGCCAATAAAAGGTTAAGCCCCAGGCTGCTGCCCCTTGCTGTCAGCTTCAGCCCAGTTTAACCTGTTGCTCGCTGTGCTATCTCCAGCTGTAGTTAAACTGGCGGCAGGAAGAAGCAAGTGCACACATGGAGGCTAAAGAACATTTCAATGACTGCCTGACGCACTTCCAAACCACCAGCCATAGGCTGCTCCTCTCCCATCCATGGCCAAGGGGAGGAGTGGAGGCAAGTACAGTAAGGCCAAAGGATAAATGGAGCAGTGACGGAAGAGAAGAGAGCTGCTGCAGATGGGCTACTTCCCGCATGCCAAGTGAATTGGGATGAGGGGTCAGCACTGCTTTGTTAGTGCCAACTCTACCTGTCCCTGGTTTCCTGCTTGTTTTGGTTTTGTGATCCTGCACTTTTAGCCTGTGTTTCTCTCCGAGGCCCACCAAAAATAGCCTATTCTCTTTGCTCCACAGTTAAAAACCCCAATTGGCCCATTCATACCGTGGGAATGGCAGAGCTGTAGCCTGGACCCTCAGGTCCGGAGTAAACACCCAGTCTCTCTATTTGGTCCCATAAAATGCATTTAAATTCACTGCAATGAATAAGATGTCTTCTGGCGCTGGAAAGAGTCTTCTGGAATAGCACTGTTTAGTAAAAATGGGCCAGTGCATATGATATTGGGAGCTGGGATTCGGTGGACTACCTTAAAGTAAATGATATCTGTTATCATGCAAACAATAGTCTGATGATCACGCCTGCCCCACTTTCAGGAACCTACCCTAACGTGACTATAAAATAAAGTGTTATTAAGATGTCGCAGTGATGCATTTATCAGTGTTTTCTACCAAGTTGACCGGTTGCTTTAGCTGTTAAAATGGATATAAATGGATTTAATAAAGTAATATTACAAAGTGCCAATATTACAAATGCTCTTTACATTAGTGGTGTCAAATTCTGTTACATAATCAATTAATTATAATAATAATAATTAATAATAATAAAGAATTATTTAATTGGGCGCATTGTTGACGCACTCCTGTTATTTTTAAATTATGATGTAAAAGAATGGGGACATTTCACTTACATTTCAGTTGTTAAACATAAGACATTCCTGATCCTCCTGCGTTGTTTCTTCTTCTTTTTTTATGTAGGTTAAGGTGAAGGTCACATCTCCTCCTAATTGAAGGGCAGTACTTTATGTGATGCTTATCATGGTTTCCATCTTACAAGGCATTTTCAGTACCATGATACATTTTTGTTGTGATAAGGGCACAGATGCAAATTGAAAAATTATGAGCGTGAGATATAAAAAATGAGATGGATATCTGACCGCGCCGTGCAGGTTTCTGTTGGCCAGATAACAGCAGGCAAAGACCAGACCTAAAGATAAGGGTTGACAGGGTAATCAAAGGCAGACAGCGAACATTCCTGCTGGGTTACCAGAAACCTAACGTGGGAATGTATCCTCAACGTTCACCAGGGAAAAATCTATTCGTTACAATGATAACCAAAGGGGAAAATCATGTTTAGTTTATGAAACACTGAAGTAAAGCATGTATCTGGAAACTTAGCATTAAGTCGCTGCGGCATTCTGTACAGGCAGTCCTCGGTTATCCAACGGAATCCGTTCTGGAAGTAGCGTTGAGTGGTGAAACCGTTGTAAAGTGAGTCCCATGTTAATCAGTGGCGGTGAGCGTTGGATAACGCATTAGGGCGTCGGATAATGCATTGCGGCGTCGAAAAAAGGCCCATGAAGTTGCATTGTAAAGCGTTGGATATGCCATTCGTTGTAAAGTGAAACGTTGGATAACGAGGACTACCTGTACTCACTACTTTTTCCGCGCAGTTTTAACACGGTCTTCCTCTACTCCTTTTCTTTATTCTATCTGGATTTCCTGTTACCAGAACCACTCTCTTTCTGTCTGTTGATGTTGTGATCCGTTTTGGACCCTTCACTTTATTTTTCTCTTTATCAAGGGGTATGTTATGGGGTATTAAGGGGTATGGTATGTTTGATAAAGATCTATATCTATATCTATATATCTCAAAAGGAGTGCTACTGAGCGTGGCAAATGTATACAACAAAAGACAGGGGTGCCCAATGCTACATCCAATTGACAAAACATATATGGTAATAAGTATAAAGTACAAATACTTCAAAAGTGAGATGCGCAGGGATTCACTGTCTGTTTTTCACATTTGTATGGCCAATCCCTTCGCCAGCTGCATGCTCCTTACATGGAGAAGCGTGGCAAATATATATTTGTTTGACATACTTTTAAGGGACTAGCACCAGGCTATTTTTGGACTATCTTACAGGAGTGCTGATATAGAGATATAGATACATACAGGCGGTCCTCGGTTATCCAACGGAATCCGTTCTGGAAGAAGCGTTGGATAGTGAAACCGTTGTAAAGTGAGTCCCATGTTAATCAGTGGCGGTGAGCGTTGGATAACGCATTCCGGCGTCGAAAAACGGCCCATAGGGTTGCATTGTAAAGCGTTGGATATGCCATTCGTTGTAAAGTGAAACGTTGGATAACGAGGACTACCTGTACGCACTACTTTTTCCACGCAGTTTTAACACGGTCTTCCTCTACTCCTTTGTCTTTGTTCTATCTGGATTTCCTGTTACCAGAACCACTCTCTTTCTGTCTGTTGATGTTGTGATCCGTTTTGGACCCTTCACTTTATTTTTCTCTTTACTCTCTCTCTCTGGATGCTCTTGTTACCTTGTTTGGATGTTAATATATCACCTGTATCATGCCCATGACACTCAAATACTGTAGGTCTATGGATCAAACCTGTCAGCCTTGTGAGTTTGATTGCTTCTAAGCAACATCATGTCTCATTATTACAGTCCTTTAAGACATCTACTGTATGCATTAAAATACCTTTCATATTCCATCTTTGCACATCACAGTGACATCACCCTTTATCCTGCTCACAAGCATTCTACATTGAAATCCCATTTGGTTCTTTGTTCTCTTATTCACACTACTACCATTTAGTCTAACATACAGTACCACAACATACAGTAGTTGGGACACACTTACTGTACTGTGCTTTTGTCTTAATACTAATTCAGCATTTATTACAATCTAGTTGTTTTACAAAAGCTGCCAGTGGATTGAAGTTGTTAAGTACTAAACTATCAGATTAATATTTTAACTCCACTTTGAAGAGGAATTGCAGATAGCAGCCCGATCACATTTTTAAGATAACGTGCATTTCATATGTTTATTCAGTTTTATTAACCCACATACTAAACAATCTGTAACACAATGGAATGCTGTCTCCCCATTGTTATGATAGGAAATAAACTCCAAATACACCTGGACAACATTTTATTATTGGATCTTGGTTTTTTATTACATACAGTATACTAGAGTTGCATGACAAATATGCTTGCAATACATTTTCTCAATCAGTAACAAGTGATCTGCAAAATGTCCCGGGGCTCTACCTGATTTCAGGGAACCATGATTCTGAGTGATAAAGTAATACAGCACTTTGGAACCATTTAAATAATTGTTACACCCTTATTTGGAGCAAGGAAAAAGCCCAACCTTTCCTAAGCAACCGCAATGCCGGTTCACTTTATATATATAAATATATATATATATATTTTTTTATTATTATTATTTTATTACAGGTTTGAAGCAGGGGGTCTCCGGAGTGGAACTGTCTTAATTTCAGCTCTGGGGACCCCATGCTTCCAGAGATAGTTACCTCCGTAGGAGGTGCCGGTGTCTCAGCGAAGTTTAAAGGTCCAGGTTTGCTGGCCAATAGGAAGCCGGACCGGATGATGTCACGTTCTTCCTTTTGGCCCATTTGACCCAGGACATTTAAACCGCCATTATATTGGGCATACCGTTTCTCTGTCTGCACGGATTACGTCACCCCTATGGAGGTAAGTACAGTATCTCTTAAAGCAGGGGGTCCCCAGAGCTGTAATTAACACAGTTCAGCGCTGGACACCCCCTGCTTCAAACCTGTAATTAAAAAAAATATTATTTTAAAACAAAATTGCTACCAATTGGTCTTAAGGCAAAACTCTGCTATTAGTTTGTCTACGGTTTAGCAAGTAACATAAGAGCAGATAGGCATTTTCTCCTCTGTGCATTCTGCATAATGGCATGTGTTTTATTCCTTACTGTTTTCACAATCCAGGGGGAGCATATAAAAAAAGGAGAGACAACAACAGCCAGCTTTAAGTGTAGATGTATTATGATGGTGGGTAAGTATCAGGTCTGTATCTTGGCTCTATGTTCTGCCTACTCACAAGATAGAGGAGATTTTCAGGCACATAAGCTGTGGCAATCTGTAGTCTGGAACTCAGGACAAACTGTACCTCCCAGTGATGTCATATGGGTGTATCTCAGTAATACGTGAGGAATAGCTCCATAGCACAGATCAATAAGGTATAAAAATGTTTATATGTAAATGTAGCCATGCATAATAATGACTGCATACATCTTCCCTGTTGGCTGTACTGTAAGTCCTGGTAAGTACAGGCCTGCCAACAGTAGTTATGGAGGTTTTCCCTCACACCCTGGTGTGGTGCCCTGTGTAAGGATGGGAGTGGCTGTATGCTCTGAGTCCCTGGATAGTGACCTCAGAGATGCGCCTGCCCCCTGAGGTATAAAGGGCACAACACTGTCAGTTAGTGTTGTTGAAAAGTGTTGCAAGGTTGGCAGAGAAGCATCTGGTAGAATGTATCTTCCTGCATAAGGGATTGGAGGAATACTTTTGTGACCCTAGTGCTGTAACTAGCGGTAGCAGAGTGACCAATCAAGTCTGTCTAAGCCACACTGTGTCCAGAGACCTGGCACAGTGGTGATCTCCCTAGGAGAAAGGGAATCCCACTTCAATACGGGAGGGCGTACCTCGCAAAGGGACAGCACGGAAAGATGTGCGGCTAGAGCCGGCAGCTGCATAGGGCAGTCTGCTACATCCAAGTCGATAATAAAGATGCCTTGTGCAAAGAAACCCCCACTGTGTGAGTGTGAGATTACTCTGCAGTGGCGGTCACCACCCAGAAGGAGTTCCTCACCAGGACCATCTCCCTGCGGAAGCATAGACCCTGATGAGGTGGAGGCGCTGCACGTGAAGTAAGTTGGACTCGTAACCACTACCTCAGATACCTGTCCTGCTGCTATCCTCTTATAACACCAAGCGGGAGACTCAGGAGTCCTGTTACTTGCAGGTGCACCACCACACACGACCTTGTAATGGGGACCGGTTAGACCACACGGGCCAATGTGAGATTGGGTGGGTCAACCAGGGGGTCCAGCTGTTACAATTGGAGGCGCTGCTGAGATACCTGTTAACAGGACAGGCTTTTGCTAGGCACACACTAGGAAACAGGGAAAGTGTCTGCTGCCCCACTTTGTGCTGCGTGGGACGGAGCCAGGGGTAGTCAGGGAGATGCTGGAGCTGCATGCCGCAAAGACGCCTTGGTATCCGTAAGGGGTTAGTGAGTCTGGAGCAGGGGGCTATTGCTGTTCTAGTCGCCTTGAGGTAGCGCTAGCGGGGGACGCCTGAAGGGGTAAACTGGTAACTTAGGGCAGGAATTCTGGAAGGGTCCGCACTAGGCTAGCCAAAAGTAGGTCGACGCCCAAAGTACTGCATGGAAGAGCCAGAGTACTCTAGTCTCCATTCCAGATCACTTACCAAGGAGCACAGACTGGAGGAACGTGTTACAGTAGACACAGAAAGAGTGAGCCTAGCCTGAGGTAGTGCAAACACGAGTCAGATCTACGTTAGGTACACAAGGTGGTGCACAAGGCATGTTTATTGTACGGATGTGGTAGCTGCCCCGCAGAGTGGAGCTCCACGTACAGGAAATCAGTGTTCAACGATCAAGAGAGACCTGTCAAAATGGAGGATCTGCACAGAGCAGAAGGTTCAGGATGGCAGGGAGAGAGAACCGTCAGAATGGAGGATCTGCACAGAGTACAAGGTCCAGGATGGCGGGGAGAGAGAACCACAAGAATGGAGGATCTGCATAGAGCAGAAGGTCCAGGATTGCGGTCAGAGGTAGAACACGCATATGAACTGTGCGTGGGTGAAGAACAAGCTACAGAAGAGACTTTTGTGAGTTTGTTGTGGAATGGCGTGACAGCCGTGGCTGAGCCGTGTTTATCATGTTTTTGTTCTCGGGATGATACCCCTGAGAATAATGAGCATGACAGTGTTATCCGATGGGAGGAACGAAATGGACTTTGTTATACCCCAATTAACAAACAGCCAGACGCTACCTTCAATGGGAAAAAGGACAATACTTACCAAAATGGCGGTTCCCGCGTTCCCGGGACACCGCGTGGGCATGCTGCAGAAAGTCTTGCAACTTTGCAGTTTGCTAATTGTTGGCCAGGATTGGCACCAACGAGAACACTCCACCCCGATGGGGAGTTTGGCGCGAAAGCTGGAGCCGTGCCCTCATGGACTATAACTCACTCGGCCCCAGTGCTGGGTCAGCCTACAAGTCTACGAGACATCCCCCTAGTTTCAACCAGGGGGAGTGGTTTGCAGTTCCACCGGATATCGATGGAGAAAGAAGGAGGAGGGGTTGCCAAACCCGCCCCTGCCCTTCAGTTGCGAAGAGCCATTGACCAGTACAGACCTCTGAGACGAGTGCCTCCGCTGGTGAATCTGGCTGCAGTTGCTGATAAAGTGGACCAGAGTCCGTTGATCTCTACTCATCCCTACTCGGCTCCAGGAGGCTTCCTGATCATCCGGGTAGAGGGTGTGGAGACTGTGGCGTGTCTTTGCCTGCAGTGCAGACTGCCGGGCGGAGCCGTGGGCAGCGAGGCCCGATGCCCCCACTGTGGACTGCAGTACATGTGGCCCATGACCACTTTTGAACCGGTACAAGCGGTGGGAGTAGCAGGAAATGTCCCAATGCCGATCGACGAGCAGCCGGGAGCACTATGGAATGAGAGTGCAGGTCCCGCGGAGTCGGAGTCAGGTTCGGTGCTCCCGACGGAGAAACCCAGCCATCGGAGAGGTGATCACCGAGGAGCCCATCGCCGGTCTCCTACTGGGATGCCTCGGCCGAATTGCAAGTTAGAATCCTCGGACGAGGAGTGTGCTAGGCTGTCGAGTAAGATGGTCATAAAGAGAGACTGTCATACTATTGGTTAGGGTTAGGGTTAGGGTTAGGGTTAGGGTTAGTATATACCAGTATAAATAACTGTAAGACCCTTCCTTTCCAGGCTTCTCCAGCTGAAGCATTCGATCATCGCTTTGATGAGATGCCATTCCCCATGGTGTAGAGACGCGGAGTAGAGTGTCTCCAGTACCGCGACCACCCGATCGCCGGAGTCCCACTGCCATGGTGACTAGTGGATCGGACGGAGGTCGATCCACCCCGACCCTGCGAGGTACTAAGACACCGTGCCTGTCGCAGACCCAGGGGGTGGAGGAGCAGGAAGAGCGAGTCCAGAGCCAGACTGGATCGCGCAGCAGACGGGCGTTGGCGGATGTCCTCGTGGAGGAAGAGATCCCGATTGGGGATCCAACCCAAGATGGCGTCGCAGCACGTGCGTGTGCGGAGGTGGTTCCAGAGGACCAGAGCGGCATCAAGTGGGAGATGGTGGTGCCTCTGCGGTCGAGCAGCGGGAAACGATCCCCTACTATCAGGGGGAACGGGCGTTCGAGTTGCAGAACCAGAAGCCCAGCTGCTGGAGACAAGAACGGACTTTGTGGCGACGTTAAGGCAGGTATCGCTGGAGAGCAGGTCGTAACCCTGTCAATGCCTACTGTTCGGTCCCGTCCCCAAACCCCGTCCACACCCAAGGTTAGCCCCAAGGCCCTAGCTAAAGCCCCTGTACCCGTCACTATTTTATTTGGGTCCAGTTCCAGCTTAGGGTTGTCCGGGGAGTCACGGGGTCCTTCCGATGAGCGGACTGGAAGCCTGGACTTGGGAACTTCGGATGATGGGTCGGAGGGAAGAGGGAGGATGTCCCGACAAGTGTCGGTATCCAGCGATTGCCCTAGTGTGCTAAGTATTACAGTGAGAAACACCTCCCAGTATAAAGGAGTTGTTGAGCGATCTGAGGGTACGTCTGGGGTATCTTCTGGTGGGCCTGATGAGGAGTCCATAGAAGAGGTTATAGACCCTAGCTCCGAAGAACGGAAGGAGACTAGGTGGTGGGCCCCGTTGTACGAGGGGTATGTATCCTGGTTCGACCGCACCCGCTTTATTTTAGAGAGGGAGGGGGTGGTTGATCACTGGTGGGCTGCCGGTGACTTTGACGACGAGGCATACCTTAGGGCCCTAAGGGTAAGGTGGGATCGTATCCAGGCAGGCCTTATTATCCCTAAGGGGTCCGCAGGGTTGGATGACCCGGTAGAGACCGATGAGCCCCTGTCATGGGTGTTGCCCGGGGCGGCTGGCCAAAGTAGCTTGACCAGGGTGTGCCGAGCTGAACGGGCTATTGCGGCAAAATACAGAAGGTCGCATGGGCTTGATTACCCGTATGTCCCGGAACCTCTAATGAGAGAGATAGAGGAGAATAGGGAGAGATGGCTCAAAAATGATATCCAACATTATATCATAGAGAAAGGGGGAGCCATTAAAGGGATGCAGGCCGAGCAGAGGGTAGCTCAACTTATGCGGGTCTGGAAGATAGGGCGCAGTGTGTACATGCACAAAGTGGTGTATTGCAATGAGCGAGGGATACCACGGGAATACAGCGTGACTGTGCATGAAGCCGCGGGGCGGGAGGTGAAGAAGCCAGTTCCTCGGCATTATTATTGATTAACCAATAGAGTGGTCTGCTGTTTTCTGTAGCGCTCCCTGCTGGTCAGTGAGTGCGATGGGCTTGCATTATTATGTCAATGTAATGATGTTTGCTATGTTATTTGTGTGTTCTTTTGCAGTGTTTCCTGGCGCAAGGTACACCAAATTTAGGTCCCAGCCGGGACGGTGGGTATTAACCAGGGGGAGTATGTAGCCATGCATAATAATGACTGCATACATCTTTCCTGTTGGCTGTAAGTCCTGGTAAGTACAGGCCTGCCAACAGTAGTTATGGAGGTTTTCCCTCACACCCTGGTGTGGTGCCCTGTGTAAGGAGGGGAGTGGCTGTATGCTCTGAGTCCCTGGATAGTGACCTCAGAGATGCGCCTGCCCCCTGAGGTATAAAGGGCACAACACTGACAGTTAGTGTTGTTGAAAAGTGTTGCAAGGTTGGCAGAGAAGCATCTGGTAGAATGTATCTTCCTGCATAAGGGATTGGAGGAATACTTTTGTGACCCTAGTGCTGTAACTAGCGGTAGCAGAGTGACCAATCAAGTCTTTCTAAGCCACACTGTGTCCAGAGACCTGGCACAGTGGTGATCTCCCTAGGAGAAAGGGAATCCCACTTTAATACGGGAGGGCGTACCTGGCAAAGGGACAGCACGGAAAGATGTGCGGCTAGAGCCGGCAGCTGCATGGGGCAGTCTGCTACATCCAAGTCGATAATAAAGATGCCATGTTCAAAGAAACCCCCACTGTGTGAGTGTGAGATTACTCAACAGTGGCAGTCACCACCGAGAAGGAGTTCCTCACCAGGACCATCTCCCTGCGGAAGCATAGACCCTGATGAGGTGGAGGCGCTGCACGTGAAGTAAGTTGGACTCGTAACCACTACCTCAGATACCTGTCCTGCTGCTATCCTCTTATAACACCAAGCGGGAGACTCAGGAGTCCTGTTACTTGCAGGTGCACCACCACACACGACCTTGTAATGGGGACCGGTTAGACCACACGGGCCAATGTGAGATTGGGTGGGTCAACCAGGGGGTCCAGCCGTTACATAAAGTATAAAAAACTCACTTACATAAATGCAATAATAAAAAGACACATCACACTAAAAGGGTATTGGAGAGACTACACGTCCCACTGCTCACTGCCCCGCCACCTCTGGACGTCCGTCCTCAGATGGAAACCGTGGGGTCAGTTCTAAACCAG
This sequence comes from Ascaphus truei, assembly GCF_040206685.1. Classification (NCBI taxonomy): domain Eukaryota; kingdom Metazoa; phylum Chordata; class Amphibia; order Anura; family Ascaphidae; genus Ascaphus; species Ascaphus truei. The sequence continues at coordinate 17,828,595 of NC_134483.1, forward strand.
CTGATGTTAACTGCTTGCTTCGCATCCTTGCGTCCCCCGGGAATGACGGCACTTTCTCGGCTTCTGCCGTGAGCTGGTAGTCTGTAGCTTGTCTCCTACTTGCTCAGCTTGTTTCCGTGTTCAAAGATAGAGGGAACCGCCCACTCTACGCGTTTCGTCCACTCGAATCACGGCTTCATCAGGAGTGTCCTGGGATTGACAGAAAAACTCAGGACAATGGACGAGGCATAGGTCGAAGGTCAAGCAGGCAGAGGTCAGGGCAAGCAGGGCAAAAGTTTAAACCAGTCAGAGCAGGCAGAAAGCTACAGAGAAGTCAGGAAGGCTGGGGTCAGCATAGGAGGAGGTCAAGAGCATAGTCAGGCAGGTGGATGTTCAGGCAGGAAGCAAGTCAGACAAATTTATTTATTTATTTTATTTATTTATAAAATATTTTACCAGGAAGTAATACATTGAGAGTTACCTCTCGTTTTCAAGTATGTCCTGGGCACAGAGTAAAACAAAATAATACATGGTTACAAATACAGTTACATAAATGAACAAGGTATATATTATATACAAGACATTGCGTGCACAGTTAAAGAAAATATATATTATGAGCGTATGAAACAGTTACAGACCAGGTTAAAATGTGAGACAGCCTTAGATTTGAAAGAACTTAAACTGGTGGTGGATGTGAGAGTCTCTGGTAGGTTGTTCCAGTTTTGGTGTGCACGGAAGGAGAAGGAGGAACGTCCGGATACTTTGTTGAGCCTTGGGACCATGATGAAATGCTCTCAGATGACAAGCCTGGATGCTATGGGAAAGCCAAGATATGTGATATGTGACAGTGAAAAAACAGGCGCTAACACTATTAGTGACCACTTAATATAAAGTGATAATAAATAAATAACTCAATAGTGAACAGTGAATAATAATGGTGCAAATACGTGAAAAAATATATATATATGAATTATAACCCCCTGCTCAGACCCATCTGGTAGAGCCTGTTTTCTCTGGTACCCAAATCGTGGAAATGTATTCGCAGTTCAGGGGGAGCATAAAGGGAAACAAGTCAAAACACAACAATCTAAGTGCAGACAATTAAATAAAGTAAATAAACTCTGTAGAATTCTTGGCTCCTATGTGCAGCCTACTCACTGGATTTTAGTGAAAAACGGGCAACACATGACAGCTTGGATAGCAGGAAAAACTTCAGGCTTTGGAGTGATGTTATTCTCCAATCGCAGCGAGATGAGGATGTATGTAAAAAGAAATATATCCATAGTGCAGACCAATAGTAAAACCTAATTTTATAATGGTACCAAAAATGCACACTTACAATAAAAACGTTAAAATACGCATGAATCACCAAATGTGATATAGGAGAGTCGGTTTGTGCCTGGCTCACCCCCCGCCTCCGTTCAGCGATCGATCAGATGGTAGGACGCCTCTGCGGTCAGCTCTCTGCGTCCCGGTGACTCTCTGGGGCGTCGCGTCACTTACGGTTTCGTCAGCCACGCATCCGATTGGCAAAATGCGTTGAGTGGAAGCCGCCCAGAGGAGGAGAGACGAGGTGCTAGTGACTGTCAGGACGTGCTGACAGGCGCATGCGCGAGCTGCCGTTTGCCTATTGGGCGATATGTCCTTACTCGCGAGTGTACTTATAGTGAGTGTCCTTAAACCAGGGTACAGTATATAGAAATGAGCCTGTAATGAATAAGGATGACTGTTGTCCCTTATAACTACTTTCAGTGTCTCTGACTTTCATCTCTTAACTATATTTAAATGCAAAGATACACTGAAGTGCTGTCAATGCCTTATTGAATAGCGCGAGCGAAACCGGCAATGACAAGGGTTAACACTGAGCCCATTGTCATGGCAACGACAAACTCATAAATCCACGAAGGATCCACCTTCGAAAAAGCGAAGAGTCACGAAACGTACGTCAGGTGGTCAGAGCGTCATGGCATCATGATGTAGAAGGGCAGCTCTGGAAGGCTGCGCTTATAGTGACGGCGACGCAACGTCACGTCAAAACAAATGCATTGCCGCAGTCGCGTGCACTTATAGTAAGCACAGGGCGACGGCTTGGTCGTGATCGCTGAGATCATCTCAATTTAATTTTTCCAGCGACCGTAGCCTTACGTCACCGTCGCGTCGCCGTCACTATAAGCGCAGCCTAACAAACCGGACAGAGGAGACACATTAGTAGCTCTCTTCACTAATGAGGCTATAATTTGATGCGGTCTGGGAACCGCGCCTCCAGGCGTAAGAACACATTGAGTGCACCTGTTACAAATGTGCGCATTTCAGCGCTGTTTGAATCCATGATCCGGATGAGGTTAGTTACGAGCAGCCCACTATAAATCATTATGCCAGTTAGGTATCCTGTAACATCCCGTGGATACTCTGTTACAGGATGCTGCAGCGCTTTGCTGACAAGCAGAATAAATTGTGTGGTGCTGTGTGGAAATCGGATACTTTTTTACGGGCAGTAATTACTGCAGTTTAGACAACTGGGTGCCTGGATGGCAATAAACGTTTATTTTATGGTCCCTGATGATGGTTCAAGTATTTACCTTTTATACTTACCTAAGTGGACAAGAAATGTGAAGTATATGTATCTATTATAATACACTAAAAAGTACCCACAATTTGAACTACTTCTCACAACACTGAATTTGCTGAAGGTCATTTATACAAATCAGACTGGAGACAATACCTTTATATTTTACATCTAAGGCCTTGTCCAGGGTTCCGGCGGGCGTGCTGAGGCGCGCTGAGGCTCAGGGAAAGCGCGTGCTTTCCCAGGCCTTAGACAGTGCGCCGTCAGGGGGCGTGTCGGGGGCGGGCCTGTGACGTCACGGAGCTGGTTCGCCCTCATTGGGCGAACCGCTCACGTGACCGGCCCTGCGCTCCGGCAAGCGCGTGATTTAAAAAATTACCTAAGACCTACACTTCCGCGCGCTTGTGGGAGCGTAGGCGAGCCCCTACTAAAGCCGCTCTCATTGCGGCTGTAGGGGCTCACAGGTAAGTGCAAGCGCGCCTCAGCACGGCTCAGCGCGTAAGCGCTGACCATGCCCGAGGCCTAAGGCTGCGATTATAGTGCTGGCGATGGTGACGCCAGGCTGCGGTCGCTGGAAAAATCAGATTGAGATGACTTCCAGCGATCGTGACCAAAGCTTCTCTCCGTCGCGCCATGCTTACTATAAGCGCACGCGACAGTGGCAATGCATTTGTTTTTACGCGACAACGCTTCGCTGTCGCCGGCACTATAAGCGCAGCTTAAGGCTGCTGAATTGGTTATTCTATAATAATATTGGATAGGAGCAATATACTTGCAGTTAAACTTATTTTAGTGAGGCTATAACGGGATGTGGACGGAGAACCACGCGTGTGGGTTTAAACACACTTGTGGTGTGTATCCAAATGCCATTATTGTATATATTGCTAGTATTGAGTGACCTTTGCAAGTCATATGATTAACTAATATACAGCTCTCTGTAAGTAGGTCTGTTATCCCAGTATTTTGAATTGATCTTGGGATTAGGAAGCAGCAAATTATTAACAAACAGCATCATTCTGTGTCAGTGTAAGTGGTTAGCACATGACACCACGGCTCTTACACACTTAGGCTGTGGTTACGCTCTGCATTTATATGTACTTTTTTGTTTTAATAGTTTTTGTTTGTCCATATATTGGTGATTTAGTGCTCTGGGTTGTATCAATTCAACCCAGAGTTTTAGATAAAGATGTATGAAGTTCAACAATGATTATATATGGATCTGATGGGGTGTATACCACTGACTCCATATAGTCTATGATATTAAGGGATACTCCTAGTTTTCATTGAGGGAATACACAGTTATATATATGAAAAATTTGCGCCAGAAAAGATTTAGCCTACCATTCAATGTGTAGCTTCAGTCCTTTCCACAAAGTGGTTCCGCTGCCTGAGTCTTTCAGAGGTGATTCACCAACCTCTGTATGAAAAAGGATGAAATGTCCTCGGGCGCGTCACTCTGCTTGCGGCTCCACGACGTATAATACGTGCAAAGTAGAAGAGAAAGGGGAGGGCCACAGTAAGAAAAACAGCACAAAATTATGCACACTTCTTCATTAAGGTAGGGAGAGGGGGAGGGAGGGGTGGGGAGAGAAGACGAGGGAAGAGAGATATGGAATCACACTTTTTGGGTGGATGTGAGTGTGACTCCACCCAAAAAGTGTGATTCCATATCTCTTTTCCCTCGTCTTCTCTCCCCACCCCTCCCTTCCCCTCTCCCTACCATAATGAAGAAGTGTGCATAATTTTGTGCTGTTTTTCTTACTGTGGCCCTCCCCTTTCTCTTCTACTTTGCACGTATTATACGTCGTGGAGCCGCAAGCAGAGTGACGCGCCCGAGGACATTTCATCCTTTTTCTACAGTTATATATATGTAGCCAGGTCCCCCTCTGCTCAGCGAACTCCCCCCCCTCTCTCCAGGTACTCACCTCCCGGTCGGGAGAAGGGCGGCCGGTCGCGGGTGCAGGCGCAGGCGCGTGTGCGCGCATCATCAGTCCGTAGGGGAGAGACTGGGCAGTAGCGGAGCGGCGTTAGAGACTCCCAGCGGCTCCCAGTGCAGGGTGTCGCCATCTTAGATTGCGCACGCATGCGCAGTAAGGGTTCTATCGCGGTGGCCAGCCAGGAAGCTCACGCATGCGCAGTGGAATTGCGCGAACTGCCACCAATGAGGAGAAGAATCTAAGCAGGGACTATAAGTCCCATGAGCCTTAGGGGACCCCACGTGATGCCAGGGAGCCAATAGGGCTGCAGTATCTCCCTGCTCACAGGTATTGATACATTTCGTGCGCTGGGTGACAAGTCAGTCGGCGCCAGGAGAGGCTAAGGGAAAGAGGTGAGGGTGCAGGGGTCAGTGACCCACTGCACTAGGCCAGTAGCCCCTTAGGCCCCAGTTAGCCCTTAGCCACTCAGTAGTTTGAGGTGCTTCAGGGACAGGCCCCAGGTTAGGGACACTGCCCCTTAGCTATTACAGTGTCAGTTAGGGACACAGCGGACGCTGTGCTTCCCACCAAGAGGCTTGGGATCAAGCCTACTCCGCCGAGAGAGTGGAACTGTACCCAGGGTGGACAACCCTGACCGATCAACCCGCTGGAGGAACCGGACATCGCCAGGAGGTCGCCGGATCCTTTGAACACCCAGGTGCTGTCGCACTGGGCAGGTATTGTTACACACGTGCACCACCTACAGAATACTCATACATAGTGGCAGCGCTGACCACGGGACAAGGGTTACTGTGGACACGGTGTGGGGGTACACGGTGGTGGGCAAGGGGTATACACTCAGAAGAGGGAGTGAATGACATTGGGACTTTAGAGTATAAGATTATCATATGCATATCAGTAAAGGTTATTCTTGTTTATTTATACCAAGTGTGTGTCATTGGTGTGAATCTGTTACGCCGGTGCTGCCCGCAGACCAGACCCATCCCCTGAGCTGAAGGGGGAAGTGGTAATACACGCACCCGCAGCAAAGGGAGCGTGTCCAGAGTGTGGTATGAAGCGTTGCCAGGCCAGGTGTAGTAAGGTAGACAATACTTGCCGGTACCGGTTGTAGAGATAGAGTGAATGATGCCTTGCCGAAGTCAGGGAGTGGAGAGTGGAGATAGGTCGTAGTCCAAGCCGTGTCCAAGGGGTTACCAGAGTGAGCGTTGTCCAAGGAGTGCCGAGATCGAGAGCCAGAGGGGGTAGTCGTACGAGCTGCGTCAGAACCGGTGAAAACACTGAGAGAATCCAGAAGTACTTCCATACAGAGACTATGTCGAGCAAAGACTGAGAGCAGAGAGGAGCTAGATAAAGCAGGAAGGTCCAATTAGGAACGGAGGCGGGACAGGAAGAGCTACAGGGAGACACTGCAGATTGGTGCAGGCATAACAGGCCAGGTGAGTCTTGTTAGTAACCTGAGTATGCCCGTGCAGTGTGCGGGGGCGGAGCCTGAGGTCCGGGGGACGGGAATAAGGGTGTGCAGACTGAGCGTGCTCCGTAACTCGTGTACGCGTGTGAACCGAGCCAGTGAATGGTGCAGGTGTGCGTGCAGGAGGGCGTGGGCGCGCCCGGCGCTGAGCAGAGGAATCGCCGAGGGGAGTGATCCCGCGACGGCGGCAGGGGCGAGGAGCCGTGGAGGCCGGTAAGGCAGGATTGTTTTGTGTCTCCAGGGGCTCCCTGCGGGGAGGGAGTGCTCTGTGTGGGGAGCGAGGAGAACGCCGATTCCTGAAAGTACCCCCCTCTTCAGGAACGGCCTCAGGACGGTCCAAGAACGGTTTCTCTGGAAACTTTTTCCTGAAGGACTTAAGGAGGGCCGGGGCATCAATGTCCTTTGAAGGTACCCAGGATCTCTCTTCAGGGCCAAAGCCCTTCCACTGCACCAAGAACTGGAGCTGACCCCTGGAAAGGCGAGAATCCAAAAGAGAGTGAACTTCGTATTCCTCGTTATTTTGTACAGTAATGGGATCCGGTTTACGAGTCTGATCTGGAAAGAAGTGACTGGAGATAAATGGTTTTAAGAGGGACACCTGAAAGACATTGGGAATCTTCATACTGGGTGGTAGTTGGAGCCGGAATGCCACGGGATTGATTTGTTCACAAATAGGGAAGGGACCCAGGAACTTAGGTGCCAGTTTAGGAGATGGTACCTTGAGGTGGATGTTCCTAGAGGATAGCCATACTAAATCCCCTGGTTTGTAACTGGGTACCGAACGACGACGACGATCGGCCTGTAGTTTCGACCTGCGGGAGGAGTTGAGAAGGGTAGACTGAATCCTGGACCATGCGGTTTGGAGGGAAGAAATGCGTTCATCTACGGCTGGTACTCCAGAAGGGATGTTGGGGATGAGAAGACAGGGAGGGTGGAACCCATAATTTATAAAGAAGGGCGACTCCCGGGTGGACTCGTTTTTTGCAGAATTGACGGCATACTCTGCCCAAGAGAGGAGTTGAGCCCAATCATCCTGGAAATCGAATATAAAACATCTCAGGTACTTCTCCAGGGATTGATTGATTCTCTCCGTTTGTCCATTGGACTGAGGATGATAGGCGGAAGAGAAAAAAGAAGAGATGCCCAATCTCTTCGTGAAAGCTCTCCAAAATTTGGATACGAACTGAGAACCTCTGTCAGAAACAATGGACGAAGGGATCCCATGAATCCGGAAAATCTGCTCCGTAAAGATATCATCAAGGGCGGGGGAGGTGGGTAATCCTTTAAGTGGAATGAAATGGGACATCTTCGAGAACCTGTCCACGACCACCAAGATAGTGTTCATTCCTCTGGACCTGGGCAACTCCACGATGAAGTCCATAGAAATGTGGGACCGGGGGCGGTCGGGAACTGGAAGGGGTAACAGAAAACCCTGGGGCTTTTGACGGAGAGTCTTGTTTTGAGCTCGTGGGGCATGCGCGGGTAAACTTCAGAATATCTTGAGACATCCTTGGCCACCAGAAATTCCGACGAATGAGATCAGTAGTCTTCTTAAAACCTGGATGACCTGCAGATTTAGAGGAGTGACCCCAAGACAGGACCTCTGGAACAAATTTGGATGGTACAAAGAGTTTGTTGTCGGGAACAACCAAGTCCCTGGGAATGCGTCTTTGGGAGTGCAAAATCTTGTCAAGATTCTTGAAAGAAGACGTGGCGAGAATCCTCTCTTGTGGAAGGATAGTCTCCAAAGATTCCTCTGGCCTCTCTTCAGAAGAATGTATTCGGGAGAGTGCGTCTGCCTTTACGTTCTTGGTCCCGGGGATATAGGAAAGGTGAAAATCGAATCGAGAAAAAAAAAGAGCCCAACGAGCCTGTTGTGGACCAAGGCGTCGAGCGTTCTCTATGTAAAGAAGGTTCTTGTGGTCCGTGAGAATAGTAAACGGCTCTTTCGACCCCTCTAGCAGGTGTCTCCACTCTTGAAGAGCCATCTTCACGGCCAGAAGTTCCCTGTTACCCACGTCATAGTTCCTCTTGGCAGACGAGAATTTCTTGGAAAAATATGCACATGGATGTAACTGATCTTGGGGCGTGGGTCTCTGGGAAAGAACGGCACCAGTGCCACAATCAGAAGAGTCGACCTCCAGGACGAAGGGAAGTTCGATGTTTGGATGATGGAGAATAGGTGCGGATATAAAGGCTTCCTTGAGTATCTCGAAGGCGGAGATGGCCTCGGATGACCAAGCAGAAGGATCAGCTCCTTTTTTGGTGAGCGCAGTGAGAGGTGCCACAATGGTGGAAAAACTCTGTATAAACTTACGATAGTAATTAGCGAACCCTAAAAAACGTTGTATGGCCTTGAGAGAGTTGGGTCTTGGCCATTCAGTGACTGCTTGAAGTTTACCGGAGTCCATTATAAACCCCTCATCGGAAATGATATACCCCAGGAACGGAGTAGAGGTCGTATGAAAGGTGCACTTCTCCAGTTTGGCGTACAAATGGTGTTCACGGAGACGGGAAAGGACATAGGAGGTGTGGCGTATATGGTCCTGGAGATCTTTGGAAAAAATCAGGATATCATCCAAGTATACAATAACAAAAATATTGAGTACCTTACGAAAGACGTCGTTGATGAAATCCTGGAAGACAGCGGGAGCATTACATAAGCCGAAAGGCATTACCAGATATTCGTAGTGTCCACTACGCGTGTTGAAGGCCGTCTTCCATTCATCCCCCTTCCTGATGCGCACCAGGTTATAGGCACCTTGGGGGAAGGTAGAATAACTTCGGGAACAGAGGTATTGGCCAGCAGTTGATGAGTCTCGCCTGACCTCGGCCTCCAGGAAATGGGAGAAGAGGAAGTCCAGTCAATGAGAGGATTGTTAAGCTATAGCCAAGGAAGACCAAGGGTGATGAAAAAATCAGGATATCATCCAAGTATACAATAACAAAAATATTGAGTACCTTACGAAAGACGTCGTTGATGAAATCCTGGAAGACAGCGGGAGCATTACATAAGCCGCGTGTTGAAGGCCGTCTTCCATTCATCCCCCTTCCTGATGCACACCAGGTTATAGGCACCACGTAGATCCAACTTGGAAAAAATCTTGGCCCCCTGTAATTTATCGAACAGTTCGGTAATAAGGGGAAGGGGGTAACGATTTTTAATAGTGATGTGGTTTAAACCCCTGTAGTCGATGCAAGGCCTCAACGACCCGTCCTTTTTCTTGACGAAGAAAACCCAGCCCCTGCTGGGGAATTGGAGTGACGAATAAAGCCTTTCTTGAGATTCTCCTGGATATATTCATCCATAGCATGAGATTCTGGTAACGACAAGGGGTAGGTCTTGGACTTGGGTAGGGAGTAACCTGGAACTAGATCGATCGGACAATCGTAAGTCTTGTGTGGCGGCAAGAGGTCTGACTGTACCTTATTGAAAACGTCCCGGAATTGATGGTAAACGGAAGGTAGAATAACTTCGGGAACAGAGGTATTGGCCAGCAGTTGATGAGTCTCGCCTGACCTCGGCCTCCAGGAAATGGGAGAAGAGGAAGTCCAGTCAATGAGAGGATTGTTAAGCTATAGCCAAGGAAGACCAAGGGTGATGAAAAAATCAGGATATCATCCAAGTATACAATAACAAAAATATTGAGTACCTTACGAAAGACGTCGTTGATGAAATCCTGGAAGACAGCGGGAGCATTACATAAGCCGCGTGTTGAAGGCCGTCTTCCATTCATCCCCCTTCCTGATGCACACCAGGTTATAGGCACCACGTAGATCCAACTTGGAAAAAATCTTGGCCCCCTGTAATTTATCGAACAGTTCGGTAATAAGGGGAAGGGGGTAACGATTTTTAATAGTGATGTGGTTTAAACCCCTGTAGTCGATGCAAGGCCTCAACGACCCGTCCTTTTTCTTGACGAAGAAAACCCAGCCCCTGCTGGGGAATTGGAGTGACGAATAAAGCCTTTCTTGAGATTCTCCTGGATATATTCATCCATAGCATGAGATTCTGGTAACGACAAGGGGTAGGTCTTGGACTTGGGTAGGGAGTAACCTGGAACTAGATCGATCGGACAATCGTAAGTCCTGTGTGGCGGCAAGAGGTCTGACTGTACCTTATTGAAAACGTCCCGGAATTGATGGTAAACGGAAGGTAGAATAACTTCGGGAACAGAGGTATTGGCCAGCAGTTGATGAGTCTCGCCTGACCTCGGCCTCCAGGAAATGGGAGAAGAGGAAGTCCAGTCAATGAGAGGATTGTTAAGCTATAGCCAAGGAAGACCAAGGGTGATGGGTATCCCAGGAGCGTGAATGGCATCGAGAACTAAGATCTCCTTGTGCAGATGTGAGGACAGAAGCAAGGGAGCCGTCTCTAAGGAGATGTGGGTCGGGGTAAGAGGACGTCCATCGATACCGACAAGTGCGATGGGAACCTTCTTTCTCACAAGTGGTATGCGGTTTAACCTGGCGAATTCAAGATCCACGAAGTTTCCTGAGTCAATGAAAGCGGCGGTAGAAGTCTTGAACTTATCGCCTGAAAGGGAGACTGGAAATGTAAGTTTCTTAGGGAGTTCACCTTTAGAAAGGGGACGTGGAGACATTACACCCAGAGAGAGCCCCTCTGTACTCAGTGGGTGTTCACGTTTCCCGGACGCAGTGGACACTCCCGAACCAGATGTTCCATGGATCTGCAGTAGAAACACAATCCTCCGGCGTGGCGGAACTGCCGTATCGGTGTGCGGATGCGTTGTACCCCCAATTGCATTGGCTCTGGCAACTCCAGTGCAGGACGAAGAGGTATGGTAGCACTTGGGGAAGCAGGAGTTTTGCTGGGAGTACTGGAGAACGGAACTTGAAAGTTATGGACGCGAGTGCGCTGACGCTCTGAGCGGCGTACCTGGATACGTTGATCCACTCGGACAGCCAAATCAATGAGGACCTCCAATTGATCCGGCCTGGATTGGCGAGAGAGTTCATCCTTGATGGGATCTGCCAGGCCTTGCCAGAACACGGAGACGAGAGCCTCTTGTCCCCAGTTAGTCTCGGCTGCTAGAGTCTGGAATTCCACAGCATACTGCATCACCATTCGCCGTCCCTGAGTGATCTGGAGGAGAGAAACAGATGCCATCACCCGACGAGCGGGAGAATCGAATACTTGTTGAAACTCGGCTTTAAATGCCGGGTAATCTTGGGTAAGGTCAGAACGTCGCTCCCAAACCGGGGAAGCCCAAGCCAGGGCGCTGCCAGTGAGGAGGTTATAAATGTAGGCTACCTTCTTGCGATCAGTATTGTAGAGATGGGGGGCCATTTCAAACTGCACCTCACACTGGTTTAGGAAACACCTACAATCTTGCGGTTCACCTGCATAAGGCTTGGGGGGAGGAATCCTTACATCTGAGCTGATAACTGCGCTTGCGGAGTGGGGGCTTACATCTAGCGGGGTCGCGGTCGGTACCCTGTCAGAGAGTACTGCGACCTGGCGTGTAAGTGCCACAATTTGATCCGCCATGGCCTGGTTTTGCTGAAGCAGATTGGAGAGAAACTGTTGAAGTTCGGTCTGGTCTGCGTCTTGTGGGCTCGACATAATGTTACGCCGGTGCTGCCCGCAGACCAGACCCGTCCCCTGAGCTGAAGGGGGAAGTGGTAATACACGCACCCGCAGCAAAGGGAGCGTGTCCGGAGTGTGGTATGAAGCGTTGCCAGGCCAGGTGTAATAAGGTAGACAATACTTGCCGGTACCGGTTGTAGAGATAGAGTGAATGATGCCTTGCCGAAGTCAGGGAGTGGAGAGTGGAGATAGGTCGTAGTCCAAGCCGTGTCCAAGGGGTTACCAGAGTGAGCGTTGTCCAAGGAGTGCCGAGATCGAGAGCCAGAGGGTGTAGTCGTACGAGCTGCGTCAGAACCGGTGAAAACACTGAGAGAATCCAGAAGTACTTCCATACAGAGACTATGTCGAGCAAAGACTGAGAGCAGAGAGGAGCTAGATAAAGCAGGAAGGTCCAATTAGGAACGGAGGCGGGACAGGAAGAGCTACAGGGAGACACTGCAGATTGGTGCAGGCATAACAGGCCAGGTGAGTCTTGTTAGTAACCTGAGTATGCCCGTGCCGTGTGCGGGGGCGGAGCCTGAGGTCCGGGGGACGGGAATAAGAGTGTGCAGACTGAGCGTGTTCCGTAACTCGTGTACGCGTGTGAACCGAGCCAGTGGATGGTGCAGGTGTGCGTGCAGGAGGGCTTGGGCGCGCCCGGCGCTGAGCAGAGGAATCGCCGAGGGGAGTGATCCCGCGACGGCGGCAGGGGCGAGGAGCCGTGGAGGCCGGTAAGGCAGGATTGTTTTGTGTCTCCAGGGGCTCCCTGCGGGGAGGGAGTGCTCTGTGTGGGGAGCGAGGAGAACACCGATTCCTGACAGAATCCTGTGAGGGACCCCTCCCGCACTGTCGGGATCCCTCCCAGGTGGAGGCGTTGCACCACGAGATAGAGTTATATATATGTAGCCCAGGCTCCCCGAGCGGAGGCTTTGGCTCCTGAGAGTCACACAGGTAAAATACAGTATCAGTAGCGTCTGTGTTCACAGGGAACACCCGTTAATACACCAAAGGTCAAAAACTATTTATTTGGTTCATTTTTAATTTATTTTTGTGTTTATGATTAGTTTGTTGTATTTTTCTAGATTGGCCGTGGATTTGTTACCAATCTTAGTCCTTAACTATTTTTAATATTATCAAATAAATGGTTTTAAGAAAATAATTCATCATACTATACTGCGAGAGCATTCAAAAGGGATTTGTTTTTTTCTTTTTGAATTAATTATACTCTTCTTGTCCTTGGACCTGTAGAGGGCCTGGTGGAGGAGGGCCACATCCCGAAAATTATTCAGAATAAATGGCTTCAGTAACAAAATATGAAAATCTAAGTGGATCTTTAGTGTGTCTGGAAGTTAGAGATGGATGGCCACCAGATTGATTTGCTTTTCATTAATGGAGGGCTCAATCCATTGTTGGCCAAATTTGGTGGATGGGCAATTGGGTCTATGATGCTGGGTAGACATCCCATCCTGGTACACTGGCCCCCTTATTGGTGTCGATTGGCATACTTCTTGTAAACTAAGTCTCAAACAAGATCTCCCCAAGTTTAGTGCCAAGTCCTTTATTATTTCTGCTGTGGCAGGTACAGAACAAATAGGTATAACAGACGGGTAAACGCAGAAAAATCAAGCGCACATACCGTTATTAAATTTAATGAAACCATGTGAACACACTGGTGAAAAATAGGAATAATAGATTTATACAGTCCTCTGAACTGTCTTCTCTGGTGCCACGAGAGCGTGTCCAGAGTGTAGATTGGTAGAGGGTAGCCAGGTCAGGGTTGGAGAAGTCTGGATCATCGTAGGTACTTGCCTTGGTCGGGGTTGGAGAGGTGCGGATCGCCATAGCTAATGCCGGGGTCAGGAGCGGAGAAGTGCGGAGTCCAGATACTAGCCATGGTCAGACAAGGAGAAAAACAAGAACTGAAGATGCAAGAGACAAGGCAAGGAGGCCGGGAATGCAGTAAGCACTTTGCAAGGATGAAGTCTTATGCTCAGCCATCTTGCCAAGGGGCTGACAGAGCATATACTGTAAGTGCTCCACTAGTGACCCAATACTGGAAGCTATAGGTCTACCGGGGGGTGCCGTGAGTGATTTGTGTACTTTGTATCCTCGTGGGAGGAGGATTCTACATCACTACAGATCGGTTTTGATCTTCACAGCCAGCGGGATTCAAGATACACAACTGGGTCTGCAATAGGAGGTAAGAAGATTTTCCCTACCTCCCTTAGCCCACTTAGCTCCCCAACAGTATTTCACCACATTTCCTGGATTTAACGGGATTCTAGCCATTATCAGTGGGTCTATAATAGGAGGTCAGTACTTTTATTATATCCTCCAAGACCACATAGAGCTCTCTGACGGACCTCCATCATTCTCGCCCATGATCCTACCTCTGCTCGACCTTATTTGTGTGAGCGCACTCCGGGGCGCCGGGCAGTTCTTTTCTTCACTATGAAATGCCAGGTTCAGTAACTCCCAAGTTGAAATCCACTGCCAACGGCATATGTATGTTGGCAAATGACCATGTCTAATAATGATGGTCACATTCCCGGGTTCAAAATCCAAGTCAAGCATTTCAGGAATTGACATTCTATTCACACTTTGGAAAGAGCTTTCAAATAAGGCAAAATGTGAGCCAAAACCCAAGAAAGACTCATCCTAAAATTTGGTTTCTTGTTGTTTTTTTATTTTTTTTTGTGTTAAAATAAAAAAAAAAAAAAGTCAAACTTTTTGGGGGTGAAAAACGCATTTTTTCAAAAAGGTCAAAGATTGAAAATATTAGACCAAATTAAAAAAAAAATGGCAGGTGTTTTTTCATCCACTTTAAAAAAAAAATCAAAACCAGTCCGATGTTGGCAAAACCAAAACACAAATGAAATCAAAACACTAAAAAGTTTTACACACAAAACACCAGTTAAAGTGCTCCCTCTCGCTTCTAATTCTATGCTCTTTGAGTTCCTATTATTAGTGGACTGTGGAATCACAATATACGCTTTATGAGATACTTTGAAAATACTATGACCCAAGCACAGTATATGTTCCTACTTGTTTAACATCTCCAAGACTACCGTTTGTCATGATTACAACCTTACGTAAAATAATGATGTTTAATTGCACCTGCTGCTTTAATATAAGGTGCATAACTGACTCATTGAAATGTAGTGTTGTAACATTACAATGCTATATAACAAAAAAAGCCTCCTTTGTGGTTCTCCTATAGGAATACAGACAGCTAGTCAGGGAGCAGCGTGTTTTATGATACTTTATAGTTGTCTGGGATACAAAACCTTGCAGCCCCGGTGGAAGCAAAGCCCGGGGTCATAATCCATGTAGAAACCTGAATCTAAAACATAGGAGAGTTTACCATGAGTCATATGGCAGAAATAAATCATTGGAACGATACTAAAACCCATACAGCACAATATAGCACAATATAGAGGTAAGTAAAACAGGGGCTTATGCAGAGAGGAACGTTAAAAAAGTTTAAAATGGCTGTAAAATAGCCACAGATTTGCCGTTAGTGAAGGTATTATGCAGAGAACGTCGTTAACTCATTTCGGCAAAAAACTGCAAATAGCCAACTTTTCCTGGCTATTTGAAACTCGCCATACTAATGCACATATTGGCGTGTTCCAGCGATTCGGAGCTTCTGGAATACCACGCTATATTAGCATGGTGAGTTTCAGGTTCTCGCCACGAGTTTGCCGAGTTTTACAGCTCTGAAAAATTTTCAGAGCACTTTTAAAAATCGCGCCATTTTCTCCCGAGTTTCAGGATTTCTGCCTAGTTTTTTCGCCAGAAGATGGCGCTATTTCCTTATCTATGCTCTCTGCATGAGCCCCACAGTCGCAAGAAGAGACATATTGTGCATGTATTGTTTCGCACTTGTGGTTCACCTTAAGACCAAGAAGGTCACTGTCGCTGTGTCTATTCAGGCCAGAGTAAGGCGGCGTCCCGGTGGCCGACACAGCGCCACACATCTGATCACAGCGCTCTATGGGGCAGGCCCCAGTCACTGTGTGTGTGCGTGGGTGCGTAAAGCGCGTTGACGTGGCCGCTGGCAGGGGAGACAAGAATTTTGTCTTTCCTTGCAGCGACGTGATCACATGGTCGGCAGGCAGCCAATGGAATGGCAGATAGTGTAGACCAATGGCATGCTGTGCTTTGTGCTGCTTTGCCGTCATGCACCCCTCCTCTCCCCCCCCCAACCGCTCCACGCATCCCATCGCTCCCCTATACCACACATGGCGGCTTTAACATGTGCATGCGCCACCAGGCATTCTGATGTGCGGGCAGCCATGATACTGGGGCCGTAGCCTAAGGCAGTGCCCACCACCACTGAAAGGATGAATGCATGCCTGAAGAAGGCGATTCTGTACACACAATACAGGCAAATGAGTGTCACTGCAGGATGCTGTCTGTAAGGGTTGCTGCATATGAACATCCGAATAAATACCTGCAGCTCAGAGGAGAAACTTGCTAATATTAGTGCCCTGATGAATTGGGATATCCAAGGCAATTCTGAAATCGGGCACAATACAAATACTATTTTAGTACCAATAAGGTCTACAGTTTGTTGAGTTGTGCTTAAAATAAACGAGATTAATTTTCCCACAAAATGTGCAGTGTGAGAATATTAACTGGGCGCTATACTTAACTGTACGAATCCCGCTGTGATCGTACAAATAAGGGAAGCTCTACATCAGGGGACTCAAACTCAGTCCTCAAGGGCCACCAACAGGCCAGCTTTTATGGATATCCCTGCTTCAGCACAGGTGGCTCAATCAGTGGCTCAGTCTCCGACATTACATAACTAATCAACACTACCTATAGCAATAATTAGAATGATGTTAATGTGTTAATTAGATCAATCCTGATAACCTGACCTGTTGGTGGCCCTTGCAGGCTGAGCCTGGACCAGCCGGGTTAAAATAATCAGGAGTTGCAGTAAGTATTCTAGGTGAATAGGGTGGTGTGATGACACGTGTAGTAATTCTAGATTGTTCGAAGCGGCCCTGAGACCCCCATTGACTTGAATGACTTGAAATATAGAGTTACCCTTCAGAGTCACTTCCTGCCCCACCTGTGTGTGTCTATCAGCCTCGCGCCAGGATTCCCTAACCTCTGATATGGGTTGTCGCAGCACTGCAATCCCACATCACCTGCCATTCAAGTCAATGGCAGGTAACGCAGGGGCGCAGGGGCGCAGGGGCGCAGGGGCGCAGGGCCCTATCCCACATCACAGGTTAGAGAATTCCAGCGGTTGGGTGATAGACATACACAGGTGGGGCAGGAAGTGACTATAATGAGCTTTAAAAGTTCTCAATATTATTTAATGTACAGATATCAACTCTTACGTTGGTTCACAGAAATGTAGCACAACCTAAAACAAATCTACACTTGCATTTAGTGTGACGTAGAGAAGCAAATGTCACCGAGTTATCCATAATACTGTAATTATGAACAACAACATGGTTTCGCTTCTTGTATGTCTTAAGCACTTTTACACAAATGTTTAGCAATTCAAATATAACAATGGAGATTAAGGTACTGTGGTATAGGAGTGAATAGATGTTATCCTAGTCTTCCACCTTAAAGGAATTAGCATGGCTTTAATGAAAGAAACCAAAGCCATGGCTAGAACACCAAAGGTGGATTCTGTGGTTGAATAGATGATGGGGTCTATTTATGAACGTCTCCAGGATGCATAAATTGGGGAATAACAGGCGAAGACGAAATGCACCAGAATTATCAGGCAGAATTAGGGAATTATTTTTCTTTGCTAAATCAAATGCTGTTTTTTGTTCCAATGTTGTCCTATTTTTTGGAGCTAGGGCCCTCTAATAAACAGACCCCCCATAAGAGTGAATACACAGTAAATAATGGTGTTATAGTAATAGTATGCAACGTGTTATTTAAAAAAAAAAGAAGTAATTTCAAATATAAATCAATGTACTGTATATTATTGAGCTCCTTTAAATACTGGAAGTGCTCTGAAGGGAAATGTGTTACCCTTAAATACGGCAGTTACATTGAGAAATAGGTAATTGTGTAACACACAGGTTCTCCTGTTGATCTTCCTTATGCATTGCCCCTAGAAGGGCTACCACACGGTACATGCTTTACAAAGCAGCTGTGCCACTCAAAGTAATAAAAGATAAAGATCAGCCAAAGTGAAACTCCTGTTATGCTCACCGGAATCAGACAACTACACGTGTTTCACGTTCAGGGAAATCACCAGAATCAGAGTTACGCTATGTTTGCTGTTGCAAAGAATTATTCGGTTATAATTGTTTGGGGAGTAGCCTGGGGCGAAACCTGTTCTTTTTCACTGATTCACATGTCAATTAAGGTGAGGATTCTGCAAAGTAAGAATAACAAGTCCGGGGTTTTGCTAGAACAGAAAGTTTATAATGCTAAGTTCTGGGAGCTACGATGGAGACGTGGAGAAATGTAGAATTTTTGTAGGTTGTGATACAGTAGAGTATCAGTACAGTATAATGGCCCTGTGGATAGTACCCAGTATTACACACTACAAAAAGCTGTCCTTTTGGTCCCCTTTACCAGGGAACTCCCTCCTAGGACCAACGTGGAGTCACTCCAGTGACATGTTTAAGGGGTCTTAAAGGCTAGTACCCAATAAGTATTTTTTATTTATTTTTTTATGTTATTGTTGGAAGGAGGGGGGGGTTGATTTTCTCTTCCTTTTTTGTGATGTCACTGTGCGAGCGCTTGTACAGCCAGAGTCACCCCTCCCCACCTCCCATAACCTTATTGGCTCTCTGCTAAGGACAGGGTGGGAAAAGAGTCAAGAAAACGCTTGATTGACAAACACTTTCCCATTCAGAGGCCCCTAAGAAATTCAACTGGCTGTCTTTGTATTGTATTGTATGTCTCTATTTATAAAGCGCCATTAATGTACATAGCGCTTCACAGTAGTAATACAATCTTTGTGGGATTGTACCTTTAACAGTATCACAAGCGCAAGTTTGAGAATAGTACGATGCAGAAACGAAAAGTTCTGGGAATTGTAACCTAGACCTTAGTCAAAACGTTACTGGGGCGCAAAAATACAGTGTACTCTGTGCAAAATTATACATTTAAAATAACTTAAAGGTAATATAATTCTGTGATGAAAATAAATCCAAAATGGATCAATCATTCCAGCCGCAAATCAAGTTGGAAAAATCAATCTTGACAGATATTCCTGTCTAGATCCAGTCCATCGTAGCAGGCTCCAAAGAAGGGCCTAGTTTCTTTTCCAAAATACAGAAAAAGAGCAACAGACAGAGGCACATCCCATGGGAACGTAAGTATTTACTCGTATGGTAGTTGGGAGTAACATAAGTGGAATGCACTCACAAATATGATCAATTAGAATCACATCAAAGAAGAAGATGCTACCACCACGTGAAGGCTACAGGTGTGATGGACCGCAGCGCGTTCCTCCAGGAGACATCATGTGTCCGTCTCTTCCGGGTTCTGTAGGTCCAAGCGCTGACGTTACGAGCCACGTTATGGGATGATACAGGAACACAGACGGCGCTTTATGTATTTAGCGACTGGATCTGTCGCTTCTTCAGAAGTAAAGACACTATGGGTCCAGTCGCGAAAAACGCGTAAAGAACGTCTGCATTGTTGTTACAGTACTTGTTTAAAAACTCTCCGAACACAGTGGTGTCATACTGTAAACCCCGAATACGAAAATCACTTTGTGTGGTATGTACAAGTGGGAGAACACCAACCATGTTTGGTCATTCATATGTGTCTACATCGATCTCTTACAAAATCGCCCTAATCATTTCCGCTCTTTACAAGCTGTTATTGCTATGATAACAGGGCTCTTATCATTCAAATGACTTAGTATATTTGCACAGATCCCAATGTACAGTAAATGAGCATGCACATTACCTTCTATCGCAAAATTAGATGTAGATTTGTCACAAAACCACACCAGTCTCTTCTGCATAAAAAACTAAAATGAGACTTTTCACTGTAGAAAATGTGTGAAGGTGTCCAAGTTCTCTCCACAAATATTCCAATGGTTTGATCATTAGCAGGTTAAAGAAAACCTGCAGATGTGCTGCAGATGTGATCTCCTCTAGAAACAAGCAAAAAAAATGGGTGATACCTACTGCTCTCGCGACATCCATTAAAACTCATAAGGATACACTAAAGGTTAAAAAAAATATGTTTATTTTCCAAGGCATTGCTGCTGCTGCTGCTGCTGCTGCTGCTGCTGCTGCTGCTGCTGCTGCTGCTGCTGCTAACTACAATCTTGTTCAAAAATGAACTTTCAGTCTCCTCTAAAAGACATGTATTTGCCCAACATGATGGCGCATATTGTCTAACAAATGCTTTTCTGGCACCGGGAGGCATCTTGTGGCATTTGCATTTCAATGGACTATAAAGGGCCATTTTTACTGGTACTGGAAGGTATCGTATAAAATAGCACTATATCCCTTCTCTGAAGAAGCAAACAGAACTGCATATAGGTGAGCCCTCTATGTGTGTATGGGTGGGGATTAATTAAGTAACATTGGCTTATATAATATAGATTCATCTGTATGATTTCTGCGTAGGGTTGACAGGTGTCCGGTATTGAACAGGACTGTCCAGTATTTGGACACTCTGTCCAGTAAAAAATGAGAGGTACTGTAATACTGGACATGTACAGTAAGTGTCCGGTATTTTCCTCCCGGGACATAGTGACCTGACGCACCTTTCACCATTGAGTACAGTATTTTTGGATAAGTCACCTGGCAACCTATTTCTGCGTTGTTTGTCAGTTATATTATTCCCCTTTCCAGTAATATAAACCACAAAGTATATGCTTTCAGTGCCTTGCGCTGCCCAAGTAAGTCTTACAAGTAATTAAAGGAAACATTGATTTCCTCTGAATTAGGCTGTGTGGATATGACCCTACGTAATGTAGATGCATCTGCAAGTTTTATATGTTGCTCATAAGTTTAATTGCTCCCCTCTGTCTCATAGTACATTTCAACCCTTCCCTAACATTGCGTTTGTATGCTATTGTAAATAGTCATGAAATTAACATTAGCACGGTGGTGGAAAGGTAATTACCCAAACTGACTAGAAATGGCCACTTTGAAATCTATTTCCATTTCTTTCTTTATGGAAATAACGATTAATTTCTACTATATCTAAAGAGACTCCTCGCTAAACAGAATTTTACTCTACGATATTCTAAGAGTTTCGGTACTTTTCTCTAATTTAATTGCAATGTTATTTCTTTTTGGTTGGAGAAGTAGCGATCTGTTTTAAAAAGTCTCTTCTTTTTGTGTTGACCCACACGTTGTGTGACATTCCTCGGGGAGTGCTCCTAATCACAATACAGGCTTGAATGAGCTGCAGATGATAAGTGCCAAGTGTGGAACAATTAGGGGTCCGCTTTCTGGGGATTCAAGGTGTGTGGGCTCCAGCTGTGGAGAAACGGCCTGTCACTATGAAGGGAGTCAACGAGAGACAACTCAAAGAGTTCTTACTTAAGCTACAGTAGCAGAGTCCTGGTTGTCCTTGGAAAGGAAGCCAGAGCTTTGGGGAGTCCAGCTTTCACCACATCCATTGTTGTGGGAAGACAAAAGGAAGTTTCTGGATACCAGTGGCTCTGGAACTGCTGCTTCTGCTAACCTGGAGTCCAAGGTGTCCAAAAATCTGATGATGCTCTCAATTCAGAGCCTCCGAAAGAGTTAAAGCCCACTATTGCAGTAGCTGCATTCTATATTTGCAAAAATTTATATTTTTATAGTATATTTGTTCCTTTTTGGGCACCCCAGGTCTGAATATCAGCAGTGCCTCCAAATATAACAACCCTTCCCTACCCCCAAGGGAAATGCAGGCATTATGTGCTATGGTGCTACCTGTTAGGTTTACAGGAGGCCTAAACCTCTGCGCTTGAGGAACCTGGGGTGACTGGTGCAGCGCCTCCACCCGTGAGAATCCCCGCGTTGGCGGGATAGGCCCTCACGGGAACCGGTATACCTATACTGTATACCCCAGAAATCATACTAACACAGGTTATGCAATACGTCTTTACTGTGGTCCCACAGTCTAGCAATAGAAACACATATGCAACACAGCAATACAATAAAACACAATAAAAATACCTGTCCAGTAATAGTCCTGGGGTAGCTAACCCCAATAGTAGCTAGGGTGCTCGGCCACCTATAGCCCTCTGTCCCATGAGCAATCCCTCCCAGTGTATGTGAGGGTAGCGCTACCCTCTCCCCTTGCATTAGTGGCCTATACCTTCCTGACTTAGGATCCAGCCAGGCCACACTTCCCAGAAAGGACAGGAACAGCAACAGGGTCCCACATTGCGGGGTCTCCAACACAAGCCCCTCACTCCTCAGGGTCCGGGGCTGATCTTCAGGTCGCACGGGGAAGCACTCCGGTCTGCTCCGCTGTGCTCCCTCACTATCAGGAGCTACCTATATCTAGGGCCAGCCCTGCACACGTCTCTACAGTGAGGGGGAAATATCTGGGGCCTAGGGATTAAAGTCTGGCCTAGTCCTGGGAGACTTACTAGCTCCCAGGAAAGTCCTAGCACCTCATGTGCTCTGGCAGCTCTGACTTCACGTGACAGACACAATATTTCATTCCCTGCTCAGTGTCAGAGTTCAACGACATAGTTTCTTCTATTCAATCCCTGTGCCTCTTCAGAGTCAGCCTGAGGAACTGTGTAAACGCACCCAGTAGCCAGGAGGAATACTCTGATACACATAGAAAAATCCCCCACCCTCCAAATACATAGAACTCCTCCTCCCCAAATACATACAAAACACACCTTGGGGATGGTCTAAGGCCCTGATTTTTTCCTGCTGTGCGGGCCTCCCTCACTCTCCCACGCCGGGCCTCTTTCCCATGCTGGTGCGCGCACCAACGTCAGAGAGGATCCAGGCGCGGAACAGTGAGGGAGGCCCGCAGCTGGGGAGAGCTGGGGCCCGGTGGCCGGACAAAGCAGTTGGGCCCTTTGTCTGGCTGCTGGTCCTCCCGTGGCCGCCAGGCCGGACCCAACTTCCAGTGCCGGCCGGGCCCCCCACAACTACCGGGCCCCCCACAACTACCGGGCCTGGGGCACTTGTCCCGGCTCTCCCTCCTGCCAGCGGCCCTGGGTACCTGCTGAACTGGAGATTACCTGGACATGGCTAGCAGGCTTGAATCATGTTTTTATCAAAATTTGCAACTAATTGGCTCCTTTGTTGTTAGACTTAGGTTCTAAATGTAGAAATCTCACTAATAAATTGAGAGGAGCGCTGGAATTGTATATTTGTTTTCCATAAACGTAAAGCCAATCTTTTTCCTAGATGCATACAGTACTCCATAAGGGGAGGAATGCAGGCTCAAAGTATGTAAGGCCCTACTCCTAGCCTGGCAGAAGACCTCTCTAGGATAGCCCCCTTACCTCCTAAAGTAAGTGCCTCCTCCAGGTTGAATCCCAGGAATCCCCCGTTGGGAGAAGATAATGGTTACTGTGAGAAATCCTTGTTGCTGTAAAGTTGTTATTACTTGATATTCTACAATAAAGACTTTCTTTTTTATTTTATTTTTTAAATCCCTGGTGTTAATTTTTATTCTCCTCAACTCCTGTATTTAGCAAATATGCTGTTTATCCCTCCTCTATGCGCAGGTAAATCCAAACTCATGGCAACAAAGACATGACTGCATATGGAATTAATACAAAACAAGTAGAGCACAGTCAAATAGGAGCAAGGAGAAGATCCAAAGGTACAAAAATAACTTTATTGGAGTGCCCAAAGCATAAGACAAAAACCTCCTACGCGTTTCGAGCGTGATGTTCTTTGTCAAGGAGAATAAATCTAATATCTTCAAAACCCCTTTTAAATGTTATGCCTCCACTGCCGTTTCGTGCCAAAACCCGCGTCATGATGTCACAATAAACACACCAACGTGCAGGCGCCACTTTTGGATGTGGTCTGTGAGCGTCAGAGCAGCCTGGACCAAAATAATAATGGATCCTCATAAAGGTCAAACTTAGGGAGTAAGCAAATTGTAGAAACAGTGTGCACAACCCAGTAAGGACAGAGTGCCGATCCAGCAGGGAGTGGATGTCATTTTTTGGATTATTTACAGGGCCACCACCCCAACTGTCAGATTCTTTTTTTTTTTTTAACAAAGTTATATAGTAGATAAACCATTAAGGGGAAAAATTAATTCCTTCCGGACTCCAAGAATTGCCAATCGGATTACTCCCTGGATCAACATCCTTCCCATGTATACTTATTTGGTTTATCCCTGTATACCTTTCCTTTCTAAAAAGATGTCGAACCTTTTTTGAACAAATCTATTGTATCTGCCATCACAGTCTCCATGGGTAATGAATTCCACATTTTAACTGCCCTTACTGTAAAGAACCCTTTCCTTTGTTGCTGGTGAAATTTCCTTTCCTCCAACCTTAAGGGATGGCCCAGAGTCCTTTGTACTGCCCGTGGGATGAATAGTTCTTTTGAAAGCTCCTTGTATTGTCCCTGAATATATTTGTATATAGTTATCATATCCCCTCTTGAACGCCTCTTTTCTAATGTAAATAAATCTAATTTAGCTAGCCTCCTCTCATAAGTTAGAATGTCCATCCCCTTTATTAATTTGGTGGCTCTTCTCTGCACTCTCTCTAGTTCCATAATGTCTTTTCTTAGGATTGGTGCCGAAAATTGTACTCCATATTCAAGGTGTGGTCTTACTAGTGCTTTGTAAAGAGGCATAATTATGTTTACTTCCCTTCCATCCATTGCCCGTTTGATGCAAGATAAGATCTTGTTTGCCTTTGCAGCTACTGCATGACATTGGGCACTATTGCTAAGCCTGCAGTCTACAAGCACTCCTAAATCCTTCTCCATCAAGGATTCCCCCGATATATCTCCATTTAATTTGTAAGTAGCCTTTTTATTCTTGCATCCCAAATGCATAACCTTACATTTATCTGTATTAAACCTCATCTGCCATTTACCTGCTCACATTTCCAGTCTCTCCAAGTCCTTCTGAAGACAAATTACATCCTGCTCTGATTCTATTACCTTACACAATTTAGTATCATCATCAAAGATGGAGACTTTGCTCTCGATCCCAACCTCAAGGTCATTAATAAACAAGTTAAAAAGCAGGGGTCCCAATACCGATCCCTGAGGTACTCAACTCATGACTTTAGCCCAACCTGAAAAAGTTCCATTTATGACAACCCTCTGTTGTCTGTCCTTTAACCAGTCCTTTAACATATTTTGTTACACAGAACAGGATGCTACGCTTATTTATAACTAGTACAGCTTAATCCATTATAGCGCGGTCCTCGGGGGCCACCCGAGACCACTGCGTTATTAACGGGGTCGTGAAAAAACAAAATGGCCACCGCAAAAAAATATTTTTAAAAAATGGCCGCCGCATCAGTGCTATCGCGTCTGCTGGAAGGGGAAAGCTGAGAACTCTCCCAGCGTTCCCAGACCCGGTGGGGCAACCGCACACAGCTCTTACTTACCTGGCATCTGGCAGCTTTTCTCCCGGTCTCTGCTAGTGTTAGGAATGCCACAGTGTTACGATCACAACCAAGCACTGTGCATGTGCATCGGATTGGGTTTCAAAGAAGAGAATGTGGCTTTGTTTACGTGAGCCATGTGCAATGCTCTCTTCACATCCAGACACATGTGCTGTTCATGGCTATGGACGAAACATTACTCAGACAGTATGGGCGGACAGTGTGTGTGTGTGTGTGTGTGTGTGTGTGTGTGTGTGTGTGTGTGTGTGTGTGTGTGTGTGTGTGTGTGTGTGTGTGTGTGTGTGTGTGTGTGTGTGTGTGTGTGTGTGTTACTGTGTGAGTAGGGAGGGGGGGTTACTGTTTGAGCAGGGGGGATATTTTGAGCAGGAGGGTACTGTGAGCAGGGGGGGTACTTTGAGCAAGTGGGGGGCTGTGCATGGGGAATATTTTGAGCAGGGGGGATATTTTGAGCAGGGGGGGTACTTTGAGCAGGAGGGGTACTTTGAGCAGGGGGAGGGGGTAGTGTGAGCAGGGGTATACTTTGAGCAGGGGGGGTACTTTGTGAGCATGGGGGTGGTTACGGTTTGAGCAGGGGTGATATTTTGAGCAGGGGGGGTATTTTGAGCAGGGGGGTACTTTGAGAAAGGGGGGGGCTGTGAGCAGGGGGGTGTTGGGTACTGTGATCAGGGGGTATATTTTGAGCAGTGGGGGGTACTTTGAGCAGGGGGGGTACTGTGTGAGCAGGGGGGGGAACTGTGTGAGCAGGTGGGGGGTACTGTGAGCAGGGGGGGTTATTCTGTGTGGTCTTTTGGTAATTAATTCTGTGTGGTCTTTCGGTTAACATGAAAGATACTGGCCTTTGAAGTGGTAGGGTGCTGTGTGATCATGGCCTTGAGCGCCCACA
The DNA here is from genome assembly GCF_040206685.1 of Ascaphus truei. Lineage (NCBI taxonomy): Eukaryota > Metazoa > Chordata > Amphibia > Anura > Ascaphidae > Ascaphus > Ascaphus truei. Next base: position 17,854,546 of record NC_134483.1, read on the forward strand.
GTGCCCAGAACTCACACAGCACACAGAGTTCCCACAGAGCGCGCACAGCGCACAGAACCCACAGCCCGCAAATAGTGCCCACAGCCACCGGCAGAGGCAGCACAATCCCATAAAGAGGAGAGGTAGGAGATCTTCAGTTTATGTCCTATTCACTTATACAGTATTCTTCTGTTCTATTGTGCTGTTTGGTGGGTTTGTGTTTTTATTTTATTTTAAGCTTTTATTAATGTTTTGTCCCAGTTTTGCCCAAAGCCCCCGCTCCCAAAAAAATTCACATTTAAAACGGGAGCCACGTGAATACCGCGTTATAAGCGGATTCACGTTATAGCGGATCACGCTGTGACGGAGTTAAGCTGTATTACTAAATATAAATAATTTATGTAACATTATGTATAATAGTCATACTTTGACAATAACACATTTTCTTAATCTTTACAGATGTAGCAGCATTTACTGTCTCCGGTGACCTCAGTTAAAAAAAATCTTAAAGATCTGGAGATAGCGCTTCTGTGACATCGCTGTGGGGAGAGGGGGGGGGGCATTTTTGTGGATCAGACCGCCCACAGTGATAATCCTCCGGCACCAGGGAATGCACGGAACTGTGGCTTACCACGGTGCCGAAAACCGTAAGTGTTACTACATCTTTTAGAATGAAACATCCGTGCTGCGTCAAATCCATTTTTGGGAGATACAGATGTAACCCGCCTCTGGGATTATTATGGGCTTTTAAGGAGTTAAAGCCCCTAAAGGGTTAACTGTGTGGGTTGTGGCAAAGTTCTGTGTCCTTTCCCATATTTGTTACAAAGTAGCTAAGCAGAGGCTTAGCCACGCCCACCTTCCGGATGTGTTCATCCTGTAAAATAGTATAGTTCACTAAGTTTTAGCTCCGCCCACCTTCTGGAAGAAGTTTAGTCTGCCACCTAGATCAGAATGACTGGGCAATATCCAAAACCCTACCCCTCTATCCAGGGGGATGGTGACATCACAGAAGGTTATAAATAGAGCTTCAGAAGCTTCTAGACAGTTAGGTCCCTGATGGAGTCACAGAGGAGGGATCTCACTTGTATATACTGCAAGTTATGTTTAAGTGTATAGTTATGTGTAAGGATGTCTTGTCACCGTTATTATTTTATAGTTAGGGAACGCACCCCTTCTAGTCAGAGCCCATAGTAATGGTCTGAGTTTATTCATCTGCCCTGAAAGAGAAGGATGCATGGTACTCCAAGGGGAGTCCTTTTAAATATAGGGTTCTGGAGCACATACAGCCCAGTTCCAAATGTGAGGCCCCTTCTGATGTCTTGGGATAAGGAGGGTACTCCTCAGACTGGTGGGATATGTATTCTGGACGGTGGGAGTATGTCTATCACGGCTCCTGGTGAGAAGGAGGCAAATCCAAACGCAGGCACAGAGAATACCACACAGATCAAGTACTCAGGGTACTAAGCTGAGAACCTCCCTAGGATGGGGGTGAAAGCTGTTTGGGGAAGAATACCTAATGCAACTATATTATTTGACACTAGTTAATGTCTATGTGAAGACGGTCCTTACATGTGGATCCAACTTAATGGAACCAATAAAGTTCTTTGTTTGCACTACCAAAAGTTCCTGGCGTCCTTGATTCTACCTCAACACTCACTACACCAGCCAGCCCCGGATGTCCAAGCCCTGAGAAGGTAAACAGAGACACCGAGCACCACCTGCACATAAATAAATACACTTTGATCTCTCTCCTTTTTGAGCTGGGCAAGGAGGGGTTACAAAGATGTAGCAGTCGTTATCGCTGGCGCGCGTAGCAGCGAGGGTGACACAATGAGCCAGCCGTAGCACACGCCATTGTGATAGTAATAGCCATGCATGAAAAAAGGGGCGGAGCTGCCACGCTATTGCACCCGTTGGCGCGGTCCAGAATAATTTAATAACGCCTGCCACATCTCCAGTTACTTATTTCTGCACTGACCTTATTAACAGACCTTTTAGGGTTTATACGAATTGGAATTTGGTGGACGATTTTGCCGCATTTTCTCCTTTTTTGGGGGGTCCATAGAAACATTTTTTTTACTACTGTGACATAGTCCAAAGATGTTAGGCAGCTTTCTGCCCCATTTTAGAGCAGAAAGTGCAGGAATAGCTAAAAATTATCCGTTCCACAGCTTCACATTAACTCAGGCAGCTGGATGGAAAATCCAGACCACAGATTACAATGGCTCTAGTTCTCCCTCACCTGCTCTTCTAATCACATGCACAGGTATTTAGAGCAGAGAGGTTTTGCATTTCACTCTCTCTCCTTAGAGCCTGGAGGCTGGGGGTATCGCTGCTCCCCTGTTTCCAGTGTCAGGGTTGACGGCCCGCCACGTATCACAGTACCAGAGGATTTGCCTGGACACCACATACAATTAAGACAAAACAAATGGTTACTGCTGTTGCTACAAGACTGTGCTGTATCTTGTGACCCTAAATGAGAGAGCATTGTTTTAAGCTGGGGAACCAGTTTAGTTGGCCAGCAGCTGTTAGAGAGACTGATTCTGATGTGTAGTTAGATCCCTGAAAGGGATAGGATTTTGCTTATATGATTTTGGTTTTATTTCTTGAAATAACAGTGTGGGAAATATTGTAACACTGAAATATGTGAACTGCTGAATGAAAGTATCTGAGTACCTCTACCCTTCACATGTTAAAGCTGCAGTACCTTACTTGGATGAAAATAAAGCAGGCAGAAGCCTGAGTTAAGCAGCATAATACTTTGCATGATCCTGTTTGTTGTATAATTAACCCTAGAAGACTGTGTCGGGAAGAACCCAGACAGACGTCAGCACTACAAAAGAGGGGCGTTTGTCACATATGGTGGAGAATGCGGGCAGACACTAAAGTCTGTGGGTTTGCAAATAAATGCGGGGGTTTAAAATGGCTGCCCAGCTGAACTAAAGTACAGATGCTATGAGTGAAGTCTGTTCCACTGTGTATATCAGTTGTGCTTCTAGCATACACAGAGAATGTGCGAAGTGTGGATGCAATAGCACCCTGAACCCAAACAGAAAACCAAAATGTTTTGCTGAAGAAAAATTTTTTTTTTTGCATCTAGCAAGTGCTGTTTGTAAAGCTAATGCCTTTTGCTGAAGTGAGTGAATTTGCAGCTAGCAAGTGCTGTATGTAAGTTGCTGAAGTGAGTGAAGTTGCAGCTCGCAATTGTCCCTACCGGGTTTCTAAAATGGCCGACTTGAAATGTTTGTTTTGTAATGTACATAATCATGCAAAACAGTGTCCCTTCAGGCCATATGATGATGATGATGACGATTTGTGTGTGGCCCCTGGAGGAGAGCCATACCTACAGGTGAATTTGGTGTGCTGGACCTGTCGTGAAGTGGGTCACATGGAAGATGTGTGCCCCAAAATTTTCAAAGACAAACAGCTGCAAAAGCAAGCAACGCCCTGTGAGTGCAAGCAAGATGTGGAAGCTGATACCAGTGAGTGTGTGCCCAGCACCACTGATATCTCTGGAGCTAATAAAGCAAAAAGAAAGAAGAAGAAAAAGAAAACTGTTCCTCAAGTCACAGGGGAAGTGACCGAGCCACTTGAACCTGCGCTGTCAGGACATGCGTCAGAAAGGCGCCAAGATGTGCTGCAGACCGGAGGGACCGGCAGAATTGTCACGGGAACAGTGGCAAAGGAAAAGGAGGAGCAGAGGGAAGCTGAATCCTTGAACCAGGATAAAGAGGCTTTGGTTTCTGCACTCCAAGCTGCCCGCCATGATTATGAAGTCCTGTGGCAGGATTTGGGGAAGGAGCGAGAATGTTATAAGAAGGTGCAAGAAGCGAACGCAGAGTTACAGAGGTGTATACTCCCAGCTTTACAAGAGCACGAGGCTTTGAAGAAAACAGAGTCTCTCTTACGGAGTGAGCTGGAAGAGGTGACGACTAGTCTGGAAAAGGCCAACACCGTAATTACTATCCTAAAACAGAAATACGGGAAGGCTCTACAAGAGGTTCATGCGCTTAAAGCAGAGCTGGAACTCTCACGCCATGAGGTCTACGCTCACAGCACAGAGCTGTGTACATTGAAGGAAACCTATGAGAATACCCTGAGTAATTTAGAGACTGTAAAAAGAGAGAATGTAAGTCTGACACAGAAAAATTCAGACTTGACTGACCAGATCAGTGAAGGTGATGAGAAGCTTCACCAAGCAGAAAAAGTGGAGAAGCAATTGATCCAGGAAAAGTTAGAAATGCAGGAAGCACTGCAGAATACAGAATCAGCGGCGATCCAGGCGACACAAACTGCAGAGCTCCAAAAAATGGAGGCGCTGATGCAAACCCAGAGCAAGCACCAGAAAGAGGTGAAGACCCTGAGGGAGGTCTGGCACGATCAGGTTGAAGAGCTGCAGAAGCAGCTGGCTGAGCGCGAGATACAGTGCGCCAAGAGAGAGGAGGTGTCCGTCCGTCAGGTGGTTTGCCTGACACTGCGCTATAAAAGCGAGATGGCTGATATCTACAAGCAGCTGGACCACACGGCAAATGAGGGGGCCCGGCTGCAGCTGGAGCTGGACAAGACCCGGAAGGAGCACCTGCAGCTGCAGGTCAAGAATAGAGAAAATGAAACAGAGTTAAACCTCGCTCTGAAACAGATGACGGACATGGGAGAAGCGGCTAAAGTGGTTCAGTCGGGCTATCAATCCTACCTCCTAACCAAGCAAGCTGTACGTTCCTATACGTGTATCTTCAATGCTGTTGCAATATTACGATTTGCTATAAAGATGAAGTTGGAGAAAGAGATTCCAAGGCTAAAAGAGACACGGTCACAAAAGGAGACCAGGGAAAGTAAACTCAATGCCCTCACTGATGACAAAGAGGAAGGAGAAAGAATTGACTTTGATTGTGCTGCTGTTATTTCAGAACAGATAGGCACCCTCCTGAGAATATATTCCCTGATCTGGAATTCAAAAATCCAGATCCTCAATCTCATTTACGTTGTCCAGAAGATTATCAAACTAGTGGACACACCCAGGACACCACAGAAGATGTTTTAGCCAAGTGGGTGGCAGTTCCTGAAAACACAAACTTATTGACAGATCCTGATGACGTGGTTAATATGGACTACGTTTGTACAGAGGCAACTAGGTCTCCAAAACCCAAAGGCCTGGTAATGGCCCCAAAAGGGAAATCAAAGATTGAAAAGAAAAAACAACGAAGGTTAACACGGCGCCTGAATAGTTCCATATCTCACCAATCTGGACCACACTGTGGAGCCAAGGAGAATCTGGTCCAAGGGTCTCATCAGAAGCTAAAGAAACAGTCCAGTCATTTGCAGGTTGCAGCGGGCTATGAAATAAAGTCAAAGGATGCAATAGACTGGAAGTCAAAAAAAAAAAAAAAAAAAATGTTTGGGGGAACTGACCGATTTTTTTTTTTTTATTACACGTGTGGACTATGTCACGGACACTTAACTATGCAAATAAGCATTTTGTCAATATTACAATGTTATATTGGTTCTCTGTGTTGAAAATGTAGCTAAACTACAAATTAATATACAGGGTTGATGGCCCTTAAGATTACAAGGCTGTAGTATAAGAGAAAAAATATTGGTAGCTTACAATATGGGGAAAAAAAAAAAATGCCCTTTTCGGTTGGTAAATTTATAATGAAGTTCATATTCGTATCATGTGAATACTTAATGTTGTACTGAGGAGTTAGCTCAAGTATTTCAGGTAGGACGCTCACCCCAGTGAGGTCCATGGCCGCTCACCCCAGTAGGTGTGAGCTGGGGAGGGGGATATGTGACATAGTCCAAAGATGTTAGGCAGCTTTCTGCCCCATTTTAGAGCAGAAAGTGCAGGAATAGCTAAAAATTATCCGTTCCACAGCTTCACATTAACTCAGGCAGCTGGATGGAAAATCCAGACCACAGATTACAATGGCTCTAGTTCTCCCTCACCTGCTCTTCTAATCACATGCACAGGTATTTAGAGCAGAGAGGTTTTGCATTTCACTCTCTCTCCTTAGAGCCTGGAGGCTGGGGGTATCGCTGCTCCCCTGTTTCCAGTGTCAGGGTTGACGGCCCGCCACGTATCACAGTACCAGAGGATTTGCCTGGACACCACATACAGATAAGACAAAACAAATGGTTACTGCTGTTGCTACAAGACTGTGCTGTATCTTGTGACCCTAAATGAGAGAGCATTGTTTTAAGCTGGGGAACCAGTTTAGTTGGCCAGCAGCTGTTAGAGAGACTGATTCTGATGTGTAGTTAGATCCCTGAAAGGGATAGGATTTTGCTTATATGATTTTGGTTTTATTTCTTGAAATAACAGTGTGGGAAATATTGTAACACTGAAATATGTGAACTGCTGAATGAAAGTATCTGAGTACCTCTAACCTTCACATGTTAAAGCTGCAGTACCTTACTTGGATGAAAATAAAGCAGGCAGAAGCCTGAGTTAAGCAGCATAATACTTTGCATGATCCTGTTTGTTGTATAATTAACCCTAGAAGACTGTGTCGGGAAGAACCCAGACAGACGTCAGCACTACAAAAGAGGGGCGTTTGTCACACTACATACTGTACCATTAACATGTGTACGCCTGATGTGTGTGCCAAAACACACGGGGGAAAAAATCATTGATTGAGACATTTGTAGGTGAGAACAAACGCACAAACAAGAACAATTTAAAATGAGATTTCTGTGCACCCAGTTTTTTTACCAAAAAATACATTTGCGATGCTTAATAGGCCTCATACAGATGTGATCTGGAAAGTGGAAGAATTTCAAATACATTTCATGTGAACGGTGCCCTTTTGGGCGATGTTTAAAATATTGGCATTTTGCCTTCTTTATTCACAGATGTGTTTTAACATGGCCACAATTGTACAAATTCCGATTAGATACCATTACCTGTAACATATGTAGCACCTGTTCCCCCCCTGCCACAGAAGATCTGGCCATGACATGGGTGTTTCCCCGGTGCTGTAGCTCACCTGCTTGGTTCAGGAGGTCTGAGTTGCTCCGCAATTGGTGTTTGGGAGCAGCAACAGGGCAGGCTTTCTCCATCTCTCACAGTGCAGCTCCTCCATCCCATGAGGATCCTGCTGGATGCAGGATGATCCGTACAGGCAATACTCCTTAACCAATAGCCACACAGCATAGTTGGTCCAACGGCAGGTTTATTGCATAACCGCATGACACCTCTCCAGCCCTGGAGCAGACCCCGGGGCTTGAGGCCCCAAGAGCCCCTCCCAATCTCCTTTACCCTCTTGTAGGGCAAAGAATATCACACTGTACCATAACTATCACCAACCTCAATTTGGTGGTGTCAGCTTTTATACCTGGGGGGAAGGACTTGTAACCCTGTCTCATAACAAGGCAGGTCTAGGTACTGACAGGCATCACACCATATACATGTGACCCAGTCAGTACCCTCCCCAGGTATGACACTCCATCTGCCGGGTTAGGCCTGCCCCTGGATATGGCAACATAGTACCCATCCAGGCTGCAACTGCAGGCTAGGCCCGCACAGGACTTTAACCCCAACACTGCCTGTTCCTATCAGGACTTATAGTGTTGAGGCCAGTAGAAGGCTATAGCCAGGGGCACTTGGCTAGACATAGAAGGAGATTCTGGTAGACGATGGTACGCAAAGGCCCTTAGGCTGCGTTCAAGCAGAATGCCATGCGACGTGTGCGTGCACGTTCGCCACTCTTGCGCTTTTGTGTGTGTGAGAAACACAACACCCGGCGGCAAAGTACAGCGTTGTCGCCACTGCACTTGAAGGAGACAACTGAAGTTGTGATTGCAAGCAGCAGCTGCGTCACGTGCACTTCGCCAGCCAATCACAAACACACGCACTTTGTTTCTTTTTTTTTTAGCTGAGTAGTCCCACCTCCAAGACGGTTCATTCTGCCTGCTGGGCATGAGCACGCACCGCCCAGCAGAGAGGCGCGGACGCGCAAACAGGAAGTACCTAGTCTGAACTCAGCCTTATTCTGTAGGCTGCGAGAACACCAAGCCTGTGGCGTGTCTGCTACTGCAAGATTAGCGCTCTCTCAGCTCCCAGAATAAGGACCCAAGTATTTACTGACGTGTAGATCATATATATCAGCAAAGTAAATATAGATTCCAGGCCAATAAACTATAATGTTTAACTAAAGCAAAAAAAAAAGTGTCATATGTATGTCACTTTAACTGATACAATACAGGCTTGTACAGTATAAATATAATAAAGATCTTATTTTCCCCTTTGATATAGTCACACTGGGCAAGCTGTCTTTTGTCTGAGCTCTTATCTCTGGTAGAGGTAAAATGGCTATATGTTTTTATTACACCTAAACATTTACCATTTCCTGATACCAGTGAACTATAATGATAACGATGAGCAGGCGTCGCTTTGTATTGCATGTCTTTATTTATATAGCGCCATTAATGTACATACAGTAGCGCTTTTGAATTATCACTTACTTCCAACAACAAGCCTCCTTCACCAGTTCCTCTTCAGTTCCCCCCTTTGCTGATTCAGCGCTATTTAGACTTTGGTATAAAATGACCTTTAATTTTGCCAGTATCTCTGGTCACAAACTTCATTGTTAAATACTCCAATAGTGTTCTAATTAGGATAAATCTTAATTAAAATAGAGACCTTTTCTGTGGATCCTTTAAACCCTGCCCATCTCTGTGTTACACACCTGTCTGGCAGCAAAACGGTAATATTCTAATAATAACAATAATAATAGTTTTGTAACAGAATCCTGATCACTGTATGTTAGTGCACACTGCCCCCTAATGGACGCAACAGGTATTTTCTGTTATGCAGTAATTGCTACTGTGCATTATAACATTAGACGCCTGGGGCACTATTTACTAAGCAGTGCTATGCTGCAACACACCTTCCAGACACACAATATAGCCCATTCACTTTTTTTCTGGGCAATCCTAGGACATCCGTACCCAGAACTTGGACCAATTAGAAAGCTTGGTTTCTAAATGTTTAAATGCTCCAACCTATTTTCTCCCGTCTGTCGGGTCCGTGACTGTAAGAGGTCTCCCTGAGATTTCTTTACTTTGCAGAAATATTGGTATAAATCTTTTCATTGAAAAAAAATTCAAGTGGCCGCCAGATTAATTTGATTATAAAACATAGATCATTGTCGGAAATAAATTCATTTTCGTACTACAAGGTTTAAACAGAATAGGTTTTCAGGGGTCTCTAAATTCGGGATCTCGTCTTAAATTCTCACCAATGAATAATGGGAACACGCTGGGGTCTTTTTTGCGTTGACGCCGGGGGAATCTGTACCGGACTATAGTACATCAGTATAAACACAGACACAGTGGTATGCACAATGATTTGCACAGATCTGCACAGGCACATTGTCAGATTCCCACACACTCCCTCCGCACTTACACCTACACAGGTGTAGGACAGAGGTGCTCAACTCCAACCCTCAAGACCCCCCCATAGGGTCAGGTTTTAAGGACATCCCAGCTTCAGCACAGGTGGCTCAATCAGTCAAAGACCAGGGGGTAACCAATTCCAGTCCTCAAGGGTCACCAACAGGTCAGGTTTTCAGGATAACCCTTGCACCGGCCCTGTACAGTATGCAACACTTTACCGAAAAGAAAAGAGAATACAGGAAATTATATTGCAACAAAGAAAACATGCACACTGGGAAAGGGGAGCTTACACTCTAACACAGGAGGGGAAGAAGTGCAGTTTTTGGCAGTGCCTGGGGACCTAGCTTGAACGTGCCTCTGTGTGCTGGGAGGACTAGAGATAATGCCACAGCCTAATTAGAAGGTGGCACGGTTTTAATTGCCTGCTTTAAAGCAGCAGTGGCATAACGACCTCCCAGGATGCCCGGGCACATCTGGATGTAGAGATGTGGAAACTTTTCACACGCTTAAGCGAACGTTTGCAAATTTCACCCATTTTCGTTTGTTTGAAAGAAAAGTTTGCAAACAAGTTCGCTTAAAGCAGAAATACTACCTCCTATTTTTCTTTTTCCGTTATTTGGATATGTAAAGCATGTGACAATGTATAATTCTACATTCTTACCTACGCTGGCAATTATTTGGTGCTCCTGTTATCAATCTATAAACATCCTGATTGTGTGACTAACAAAATGGCCACCTTCTGACTCTATGCTGCACTGTGATATGCTGCAGGTGATATGTAACATTGTATTACTAAGTGTAACACATTATTGTTATACCTTTCAGAGTAATAAACTGTCTGCTGTTTGTGACACAGCAACATATCCGTTTGTGATACTTTGTCAAAGGGTAGAGCTCAAAAAGGTGTGTCAGAGCCTGTTTCAAAAGAGGATGTGAATATGACTTTCGAATTGGTTGCTGTTAGCAACCAAAGGATGATCAGTACATAAAAAAAGCATTGAAATGGCATTAGGAGTTTAAAAATGCAGACAGTGTTATCTAATACTACAGAACTGATAATAAAAAAAAAAACATGGGATTTTTCACGTTTTGTTGCTTTAAACATGTTTCCAGAGTATAGATACCGATGTATCACGGAAGACTGTCTTCAGCACCAGGGCATGCTGCGGTCAAGCACCCAGGTCGGCCCCCGAGGATTAATGCTGTGGGGGCTTTGACCCCGAAACATGGAGCCCCCGTAGCTTGACCGCAGCAGGACCCTGTCTTTAGAGTGCAGATTATTGCCTTTTCGCCGCGGCTCTGCAGTTAGTGAGTCTTGTTACATCTGCAGTGTGTTTTTCAGAGATTCCCAAGCTCAATAATTTCACAATGCAGTCACTTTACTGAGCGTGAATATGTACACAAACTGTCCGCTGCGACTTCTCGTATTTCCTCTAAGGCCAGGTCCATAGCGCCTTCGCCCGTGTGTGTTTTTTGGCCATGATACGCGCACCGTCCGTAGGCATGTCTAAGGGTGTGCCAGTGACATCACGGAGCTGGTTCCCCCTCATTGGGCGACCCGCTCACGTGACCTGTCTGTCGTGCTGAGAAATCAGTTCAACTGATTTCTCACGCAATGCGCGCCCCCTCCTGCTTCCGCGCGGACGCGCCCCGCAACACCGCATGGACGCCTCCGCACGGTCTGCAGTACCATGGCCCCAGTCTAAGGCTGGGGCCATGGTGCCTTCACCCGTGCGAAGGCGTGCGAAGGCGTGCGAAGGCTGGTCAGTGAGCGGGCACTTACCAGCCATGGTGGACGGGCCGCGGGGGGCGTGCCTAGGGGCGTCACAGAGCTGGTTCGCCCTCATTGGGTGAACCGCTCACGTGACCGCCTGTCGCGCCAAGAAATCAGCCCCCTCCTGCTTCTGCCCACACGCCGCATGGACGCGAACACTGCCTTAAGGTAGTCTGTTCACTCAGCCCGCGCTGTTTGTCGTACCATGTACCCAGCCTTAGAAGATACTATACCCTTACTTGCAGTAATAGCTGCACTTGTATGCTACAGTAGGTGGTATATTTATCAATGTTACGGGAATAAAACACATTGGCTACAAAATGATACAGTTTCTGAACTTTAGAACATTGATGAGACTTTGGTGCAACAGTATCTATAACCTAACGAAATAGCACCACCTACTGGTGCTCAAAGGTACAGGCCAAAATGATGGCTACACTGCACTATACTGTATAATATATACAGTGTATATGCATCACACATTGGATGGGAGTCATCAAAATCCTTAATATGGAGTCAATATAGCACTCGGTGAAAAGTATATATCTGGTGCTTACTATAGCCATTTTACCTGTTTGAGTGCTGATGATTTATCACTTTCTTTGTATAATAAGGTACATTATGGGTAATGTTTTTTTGCTTTGAAATAGTCTTGACAGGAATGTTCTCATATTTCCCAAACATACTGTACATTTGATTCACTAAGCCTCTCTATATTTGGGGTTTGATGTTGTATAATAAAGTGTCATTCACATGCACCAAAGACTATGCAGAGGCCTTTAATGTTATCTAAACTACCTCTATTAATAACTCAGATTTAATTAATGTACTTTGACCTTGAAACCTTTATTAGTCATGAAGTCATACATTATAAATATTTTTTGTTTATACAGTATACATACATAACAATGACTCCAGCATATATCGAAGCTAAATGAAAAACCGCTACATTAATGCGCTATCCATTTAAGCCTGCAAAGCCTAAAGGCTTTTTTTTTTTATTATTATTATTATTATTAGTGTAACAGTGTTCCCCCCCAATCGCAGATAGGGGCCATTACAGGGTGTATGGTGCATATACATGCTGGCAACAGGAGGGCTGAGTCATCCGCTGATGGTAGTGGGGAGACAGGACCAGGCTTCTGGGGTTCATACCCCACATATCTCCTTAGCAGTGTAGCGCCTCCATCTGCCATGGACTCCAGGAACTGAAGGGTATCTCCCGCGGTAGAATTTATTACCCCCCCTCCCGGTAAGGTCACGCACCAGGCAGGAGGTATATTGCAAACAGGAACGGGTTTATTACTACACTCTGTTGTCACAGTTACACGGCAGTCTTCTGCTGGATAGTAGCGATGAAGTCTCCGGGAAGCGCAATATATGTAAAGAAAAATAAATAGTGATAGTGCAATATTGTAAAAATTAAGCTCAGAAAATGATGACTCGGCTCTCTATTATATACTCACAAACGTGAGAGGTTTTGCAGTCACATAAAGGTATCTTTTAGGGACGCTCTTAGTTGTCACTCAATCACCAGAAGATGCAGAAATCAATATTTCCCCGAATAGATTGACTCCCAGGGACCTTGTTTAAAAGATACAACTGGACATAGTGCAGACCGTATATATAGTTTATAAATTATAGGTGGATCAATTTACACTCACATGGTTTCAGATACAAGCAAGCATTTAGATCTCAATGGATCTCTCTGGCCGGGTGGATGGTATCTCCGCTTCCCCTCTCTCGTGGCGTGCGTTCCACCACAAAACGCGTAGAGTGACGCTTATTTCCTGAGCCAGCCGGAACCCCAGGAAGTGGATGCAGCGGATGACATCACTTCCGGTTGATTGGAACGCACCGGTGGAACGCACGCCACGAGAGAGGGGAAGCGGAGATACCATCCACCCGGCCAGAGAGATCCATTGAGATCTAAATGCTTGCTTGTATCTGAAACCATGTGAGTGTAAATTGATCCACCTATAATTTATAAACTATATATACGGTCTGCACTATGTCCAGAGCCAGAGAGGAGGCGGTGAGATCGGATAAAACCCCCTAGAATCACTGTGATTGTGATAAATGCATTTTTAATTCTGGCACATTGTAAGTGCACATTTTATATGCTCATATTCATTTTATAAAGTTTTTGGAAAGACAGATCGCGCTATGTAGCTTTGTTTCCTCCCATATGTACACCATGGTAACCCTGACGAG